>NC_085961.1:0-135000 GCF_910591565.1 Cydia splendana | reverse complement strand
GCGCGGCAACATCGTCGTCACACATGTTGGCGGTTGTGTTGGGTGTCGGGACGCGGGATGTTGACTCTACGGCAGCGAGACTGCGAGTGCGGAGAGGACGGCGCGGGAGGCTTATATATGCGCAGCCGCGCTGCGCTCGCGCCCATACAAGGCGTGCGCTCCGCCGCCCGCGGCTGCTACTTTACGCCGCCGACCCCTGACCCTGGCGGCTCGGGGTGGCCTCCTACCCCAAAGATCACCCTCTAAGATCAATCCTATATCGATTCAAGGTCCTGAGGTCCTAGGTTCGCCCCGCCACCTTATCGGGCGCTCGCCGCGCGTCGGAACGAAAGTACTACGGGCGGTGGCGAGCCCTATTTAGGATTTCTTTCGCTTTTAACATAATTTTTTTAGAATTTTACACATAAGTTATTGATAATTCGGTCCTCACTTATTTAAGGATTGATCAAAGCCTATCAATAAAACTTGATTTAAACACCTTTCTTATCATCCTTATATCTTAAAAAGTTTAGAAAATACCAGTAAGAAAACTATGAAATCTGAAGTTGTATGTAGTTATTAGGAACTTCTTGTATTTTTAAACCTCACTAATTTTACTATTTAGGTACCCCTAAAACTTTACGTGAACCACATAAAATAGCAACAGATTATTTTTACCAGCTGTTACCTCTCGTGTCGCGTTCAAATCGGAAGCGCTCGATCAAGTGCAGTGCGATTGGCAAGGGCCGATGCCTCCTATTGATCTATTACCTATTGTTTACAAAGTATTAATACAATCGGTTCAACAGCGAAGTTCAGTGCGACAGATATATTTAGCTACCATTCATTGATCACCCTCAATCAGATACCAATAACATTACAACAATATTCCTGATTGACTTTTCTCTTCGTCTAGCTTTGTATACATAGCTGGTTCTGTTTTGTAACGCTTGTTTTATTTTCGGTTTGAGCGCGCATTGGGACGCGTGTACAGCGGGATGGCCGGGTGTAAGCGGCAGCGGGGTGGGGGGCTGCAGCGGGTGCATTGGCCGGCTATTCGCGGCAGGTGCGCGCGCGCTGCACTAATAACATGCGTCAGCTGAAGTATGTGAGATGAGATGCGCGTAGATCGAAACTATCTTACGGTTTTACAGGTGGAATATAATATGGTGGTGGAATATAATAAACTAACATAATATGGGACTAGTCCTGAAATAAATATTATTCATTCATTCATTCATAATAAATTATGAAATGTTGTGAAAAAAACAATAAGTCTTACGGCTCGATTCGGGAAATGAATTAGATTTCTACTAGACTTCAACAAGTTACGATACGGATAATTTAAACATATTTGTAAGATAGATATGTCAATTTTGACGTTTCCGCGATTCTGGAGGTCCTCTTGAACGATTTCGACAAGTTATGACTTAGATATCCAAATCACATCTAGTCGATATCTAATGTAGATCTAGTTGATCTCTAAATCGTCTCAAGATCTTGTGATTATCTCGAAATCCGAATAGGCCTGTTAGTATTATCTATAGTATCGTAATAATATTTAAGAAAAAAAAAACCGACTTCTATGGGGCCCGGTGAAAGATTATTGTAGATGGTGCGCTATGTAGAAAAGGAGGTAAAATCACCCACTTTTCTAGTAGCATTTGTTTCTATAAGGCTCGCAATTCTAACCTGACCTAACCCACTTTTGTTCGGTTCTGTGAGGATCGCAGTTCAAACCTAACCTAACCCACTTAACGGCGCATGCGGTGCGGTGTACGGGGGTTTGAGCGGGAGGGGTTTGGCATCATCATACTTTATACCTATATTTTATGGGTCCGAGTCCGGGTCCGAGTCCGGGTCCGAGTCCGGGTCCGAGTCCGGGTCCGAGTCCGGGTCCGAGTCCGGGTCCGAGTCCAAGTCCGAGTCCGAGTCCGAGTCTAGGTCCGGGTCCGGGTCTTAACCGGATCCGGGTACGAGTCCGGATCTGGTTCCGAGTCCGTGTCCCAGTCCAAGTCAAAATCGAAATTCGAAATCTCCAAACATGTACTATGCGTGGTTGAAGAGTTCTGTTCTGATCATCATCAGCAGTTCCACTTCATCAAATTAATTAGTGTTTTATTTTATGATGAAAATACAGAAAATTCTATACGTATGCCTTTAAGATTTGAGGAGTTCCCTCGATTCCGGATCCCATGTTCAGAACTTGAGCTTGACATAAATATGGCTTAAAAACCTAACTTGCGTAACAAACATAACGAAGAGGAAAAATCGCCAAACGCGAGCTATGCGTCGTTAAAGAGTTTCGTTCTGGTCATCATCATCATCAGCAGTTCCAATTCCTCAAATGTCACTTTTTTAATGTATATGCTTGATTTGTTGATAACACTATATGTATGCCTTTAGGATTTGAGGAGTTCTCTCGATTCCTCATGGATCCCATCATCAGAACTGGGTTTTGATCAAAACGGGACCAATCTGTATGCATATATGTACATACAATCTAAAAAAGAATTTTTAAAATCGGTCCAGTAATGACGGAGATATGGAGCAAAGAATATAATACTCACTAGATATGGAGTAACAAATATAAAAAAACATACAAGCGAATTGATAACCTCCTTCCTTGAGATATGGAAGTCGGTTAAAAAGTAGATTTTTTCTTCTTTCGTAATTGGTTACAAACCTTCGGTTGCCTACGCGGCCGAAAGGATTTATTCTTTCTCACATGAAACTTAAGGTGATGTTCGGATATCAACTGCAGCTGCATTACTGTTATGTCGTCGTTTTTGCCGCCGTTGTATCTGTCAATTTCCTTAATAAAATTAATGACATTCGCCGCCGCATTACTGCCGCGATTGTGACGTCCAACTGTCATTCATTTTATTAAGGATATTTAATCTTAGTTTGCACATAACATTTTAAGGAAGTTTTCATGTCGATCAGTCTCTCTGTGTGTTTGTGGTTTATTGTTTAGTTTGCGAGAAAGGTTTATCCACTTGGCTGTAAACTAATTAAAAGGGCCAAAATTATTTTCGTTGTCTTGTTTTTTGTCCCCAAAAATGTGACGGAGTGGGGCTTTTCATATGAGACGAAATTAAGTTTTTAATTTTTATTATGTAAAATATACTCGTCAACTTTACGTTAATTATTAATTACATCACTTGTTTTTTTTATAGGTACCTATTTGGTAGAAGACACAAATAGGTACAAGCGTGACAGAGTGGTCGGAAACAAGACAACGAAAAGAATTTTGATCCAAGAACAAGAAAACCCAAAAATAACATTTTAATTAGATCTTTGGGTAAGTAATATGGCTCCATCGATATTGTCGATAACTTCCTTACACGGCGGAAAGAAGTTGACCTTCTTCTTCTTCTTCAACTTCTTCCCGCCGTGTTAAGCCAACGTAAAAAAGGGAACCTACGTGAGATCGAAACAATTGTTATTGTTTCGATCCTACATTATAAATACACAGCTAGTGTACGGTATAATAGTTACCTACTATAAATACAAGAACCCTAACCCTACCCTAACCTATTACTACCTAACAAGTAAGTCCAGCAGCAGCAGGTTGTTGTGATCTAAGTAGACCTCAGTAGTTAGGGGCGGCGCGACTAATCGTGTAGCCTTGTAAATAGTTGGGGGACGCCCGGGCGTGTTTGTACGACCACTAATATAGCGAGCGCATGAGCGCAGCGGTGAGCGGGCACGTGAGGGCGGCGCGACACGTCATGTACCTAGCCTTTTTGGCCAACAATTTGGGGAATGCTGTTGCTGTTGGTATCAGGGAATGCTCCCGGTAGTTTGTATGGCGAGAACCGGAAATTAGTTGGGGGTTTTAAAATGGACACACCTTTATGCGGATGCGGGCGAAGATGAAGATGATTTACTGAATAATTTAGGAACACAGTGCCATGCAGGCGCAATTAGCCATTTCCATTAATATTTTCAGCTTCTTCAGGCTTAAACAGTAGGTACGTATAAGAATCATGGGGTTCTTCAGGAAGAAAATATTCTGTACTCACTTAGGTTTTAGGGTACCTAGACAACACGCAGTTGGCGTTGTAAGCGACCTCAGCCAAAAGTGACCGCTTACCAGCAGACGGGCTTATTTGCCATTAATCTGCTATAAAATATTAAATATTTATATTCATCGCTTGTTCCGGGGCCGTCGCGTCGGGGCGTGCCCCTCCACACTAGCGGAACCCTTCATTCTGTCCACGACGGTGAAGGAACCTCGAATTATGCGCAGTCGTGTAAAGGACACAAGGCTACTTACACTTTCGGGTGAACGATAAGTCCCTAGTTTTATTTTAGTTCTACGTATCAGTGTGGAAAACTGGGAATAAGCGTCGGTAAACTTGGTATCATAGCTGTAAAAGTTTTATCGGATGTTGAATAGATTTAGGGGGAACGGCGTAAACCCTTTGAGGCGTCCGACTTTTAAACCGAAGGTCGCGGGTTCGAGCCCCGGCTCGTATAACCTGGAGATGTGGAACTATAAAAGTTATATGATAAAAAGTCTAAACAGTGTAAACCAATTTACCTAAGTATACTGTGACCTGAAAAACAAATGAAGAACATATTCATCCTTTAATCTTCTTTAGGTCTTTCGTAAAACCTAGTGCCTACGCCAATTCTCGGGATTAGTTGCCAAGCGGACCCCAGGCTCCCATGAGCCGTGGCAAAATGCCGGGATAACGCGAGGAAGACGATGATGAATCTTCCATGGGATTGACTACTTATGATTTAGTTGCTAGTAGATATAGTTTGTCAAAGGACTGTCTCATTTCAATGATAGGCAGAGAGAATCATACTATCTTTGTCTTACACTAGTACTAGCACCCAAAAGAAAAGGATGAGTAGAGTTTTCCTGGTTGTTACTGACTGACAAATTGGTTTGACCAACTATATGTGCATACGTACCTTACTTTTTCTTCGTACTCGCTCCAAAACAGCAAATGGATTCTTGTGTTAACACTAAACTGACACTGATAAGTTAAACTATTTCTAGTATTGGTGCATATATTTACATATTGAGTGTTTATGTGGTTATTTTTTAGTTTTTGGGCTGGACGTGCAATTCACCGTTCATGCACCGTTTAAACTGATTAATTACTGACATTACTGTCAACTTGTCAGTTAATATTTTTTAAACTTACTTGCCTTCCAAGCAGTAGGTATTATTTAAAGAATCAACGAAGTGCTTATAGAATAGACCGATAAGAAATTGTAGAAATTATCAAGTGGCAACATCGTAGTGTCGTCCTGTTTTCTTAGATTGATTTGAAAGGGACGACACTACGATGTTGCCACTTTATAATTTCTACAATTTCTTGTCGGTCTATTATAGTCCGACAAGAAATTGTAGAAAATAATAGAGGGCGCACTTCCTACGTGACTGTCACATTTTTGACGTAAAATATTTAAACATGGCAAATTTCTTAGTTCCGTTTTATTTAATTTCTACTCGTTTATGTCGCACTATAAAGTAGGTACTTTTCTTTTACTAAATATTAGATGTTAACATGATTATGATGCCACAAGCGACCGCGTAGCTAATTCAAATAGTTAGACTTTTTTCCGAAGTTAGACCATCGGCCCATTGGTCGTGTTTGTTAAATCTGGGCGTAAAGGAAACTATGAGAAGTCCATATGAAGATGTATAATTGTATATTGTCGAGGAATAAGCACTGATTACAGTGATTACAAATTTAGGCTGTTCAGCAGAAATGTGACGGCATCACGCACGCGAACAAAAGCTGTATATTTTATTCAAACATTTAAACTTGTTCCACGTGCGTTTATGCAGTTACCTATAAACAAGATTCTTTCAGTTTACGAAGACACTTTGCAACAGTGTTATCATTTCGCTGTCTGCGAAAATCGACTCCACACTTGCGTTCGCGGCTTCGCCCGCGATTCACGCGCATAGTCTGGAGGGGGCTTAAGAATTAGGTATGATCTAACGGCGAGAGTGCAGGTAGACCTAACACGATAGACATTATATAACATTAAGTACCTATAATTTTATTGTAGGTCAGTGCAACCAATGGCAACCATAATATCTAAAGGCATAGCCATGACATTCGCAAAATGGAAAATGATCACGTGACTGGTCGTTTAAATTCTCATTTCTATTAGGTACTTACATACATTATTTACTTTTCGATTAGTGTTTAGAATACACGATTGTCACCTTGGCTATGCCCCAGTCGTTACGACCGTCAAATGGCTATTTGCTAATGTTATCATACCTGTACCACGCGGGACCCTAGTTTAGTCGGCGCCGACAAATGGTCCGCGCTAATTGTCGGCGCCATTGTCGACGGCACGCGGCGCGCATAATTGGCCGTCGGTCACAGATTTAGTCGGTCGTAGATAATAATGATTTGATTAGCATCGATCAATTAAATTGGCTAATCGTTTGCAATAATAGCTTGCGCACTCTGACGACGTGACGACTGTAATGTTTTACCAGATTCAAAATGTTGACTACTATGGTAGGTATTTTATAGCTTTTTCGGTTGATGATGTTAGCTCCAATTACTAAACCGAAGATTGATTTATGAAGGTCCTAATCTTAATTAATTCTTTAGGTGCAATGCTATTGCCATTGCCAATAATAAAAGGCCATTTACCAAAAAAATGTAAGTTTCTATTGGTAACATAATTATGACCCAGACCATGCAGCGGAGTAGGTAGTTATTTTGCGTATTATTTTAGGTGTTGTTACAGTGAGTTTTCGTAAAAAAATTGGCATTAGGCACCCAGTAGTTATACACTCCAAACAGAACCTTGGTCTTTAAAGTAACTAGAAGTTAAAATTTCCTTTCTAATTTTATTAATATCTGCTCGTTTGCCTCCTATGTAAAAAAATTTAAAATAAAAAAATCGCAGTAGGTACCATCGCCCACGCTGTTAACTGTACATCGGTGGACCTTACGCCTTTCGTAATAAGGTCCACCGATGCAAGTACAGTTAGCAGTGTTGCTGTTTAGAGCCAAAAATATTTTAGATGAAACTAACTAACACAGGTTTCAACTTTCAAGTTCAAGACTGATATTTATTTGTAGGCCACTGCATTTTGTTTTATAATATTTATTTATATCAATAGGTTAAACCAGATGAATGCTTGCATACCTCAAGGTGAGACATATATTATATATGCAGCAACACTGCTAACTGTACAAAAATATGTATACATATAAAGTTTTGGTAAACATGTCGCAGAATCATGAAAACAATTCCATCGCCAAAAATGAAACGAGTTCAGCTAATCACGGCTTCCACATGTCTCCCCCCGATAAAATATTTTCATTAAGTCTGGTTTAATAATGTCCCCGAGTAATCCCTTTTAATAACAATTACCCGTGGGAACCCGCGCGGGCCCGGGGCGGACGAGGCTGCGAGAACTGATACAAACACGAGGGACACGTGACGTCTGCTAATTTTATTTTATTTAATTGTTGCTATTATGAGACTGCAATGATCCAGGATTGATTTCAATGATTCATAATTATTTTAAATAACTTAGGTACAAACCTACGAGTAAAGTAAACATATCAAAATGTTTCTTAACTTAATTTTAGTTTAAGTGTGATGTTACTAACATGATAACTTCAATTAAAAGCAAAATGTCACTACTGATAGGTACTCAATGTGAATTAGAGATAGACCGAGCATTCGGTAATTATTCGGGATTCCAGTGATTCCACATTCGGCAGGTTTTCCAATGTACGTATACGTACGTGTCGGTTAAAGTACCGATATTCGGCAAACATGTTTTCACCACACCAACTGGTAATGGCTCTCTTGATAGTTCCAAAACTGATAGCAAAGTTGCATTTTATTCACATGTGAGGCAAAGTAATCAAATGCAAATATTTGAGTAGTTTTCTTATGTCTGCTGATAGAATTGACTTTTGAAATTTTGATTGAAATGGTGATTTTGAATGATAAATATTTAATAACATTCAGTTGGATTTGATTTGGTTTGATAACTTACAGTTAATATTTTCTTCGAGTTGGCGTAGTGAAAAATGTTGTGTTTCACTCGGGGGCAAATTTTGTTTAACCCTCGTGCTTTGAAACCCTCGCAACGCTCAGATTCCATTTTTCGAACCCGAAAAAATGTTGGAATCGTTCGCTTGCTCGGGTATCAATATTAGCACGAGCGGTTAAACAACAACTTTGCTCCCGTGTAAAACAAATAACTATTTTTAAGACTGATTTTTCGTAAACTTTATTGCAATGGTATAAAGTCTAATGGTCATCGGGTAATATTAGATTTAGCCCTCTCTTGACTTACTGCCGTCTAGTGGGCCGTGCGCGCATTAGCCGCCTCGCTGGCGTAATTAGCAGCGGCGCGTGCGCCGGCTTAGTTGCTCAGTTAGTTAGTTTGTTAGTTAGCCAGGTTTGGGGCTTTATTGACAAGGATTGATTTAGTGACGTGTGGGCGGGAAAAGGCGAGGCGTAATGCAAATACTGATTTTAAAACTAAATATAAGAGATATACCCCGAATAGTGAATTTGGCCGAATACCGAATACCGAATATTCGGCCCCTCTCTCGGCCGAATACCGAATATTCGGCATGACATGCGAACATTTTGAGTCACAATTATTATGAAAACTGTTCGCCGACAAAGCACAACGTTTGCTAAGATACATTTTTATGTTGAACAGAATTAATGAATGTCGTTAGAGTCAATCAAATCAGACCCATGAAAAAATAAAAAAATTGTAATCAACAAATGCTCAAAAACGTGCCTTCGTATTTAACAACTTTCCGCGGGCGAACGTTTAATCGATTCAATTACCAAATTAATCAATTTCATGTATCTCGGTAAGGTCAACCCCGACATAGTTCCGATTCTTTACGGGGCAAATTTAATCGCCTTGACAAAAAAGGATGGTGGCGTTAGACCAATTGCCGTTGGTACTACACTTAGACGTCTCGCCTCGAAAATTGCCGTAAGATATGTAACGTCCAAGTTACAGCCTCTCTTTGAGCCAGTCCAGCTTGGTTTCGGTGTGAGGGGAGGCTGTGAAGCTGCCGTCCATGCTTTACGCACATACCTTTCCTGCGGGCCTTGTGATGTTCTGGTCAAAATTGACGTGAGGAATGCGTTTAATTCCGTTAATAGAGACGCTTTGCTTGCGGAGGTTAAGAATAATGTCCCGGAAATTTATAACTATCTTCTCCTTTGTTATGCAGATCCTACAAAACTGCTTTACCACGAAAAGGTTTTATCCTCAGAGGACGGTTGCCAACAAGGTGACCCACTCGGACCTGTAATTTTTAGTTTGGCCGTTAACCGTATAATTCAAAATGTAAAATCTAAATTCAACGTGTGGTATTTGGACGACGGAACCTTAGGCGGTGACTTGGAGACAGTGCTCTCGGATCTGTCGGACGTAGTATCTAAGTTTCATTCCATTGGACTAGATCTTAACTTTGCTAAGTGCGAACTTTTTACTCGGAATGAATCTTTACGTTCGGAAGATGTGAAACAAAAGTTCGACAGCATGATGCCAGGCATTAAGGTAGTTGACAGAAGCTCACTTCACCTACTGGGGTCGCCAATTTTTGAAGATTCTTTTCAGGGATTTATTTCGGATACCATCCTTAAATTTCAAAGGTACGAGAGTCATCTTCTTGAGATTAGCCCTCATTTCGCAATCACCATCATGAGGTTCTGTCTCTTTGTACCAAATTGACGTATGTGCTCTGCTGCTGTTCTTTTACAAAATTCCAAAGTTTACTTACACTAGTTGATAACATGGTTAAAGCAAATTTGGAATCAGTTTTGAATTTACAGTTGGCCGATGAATCGTGGACCCAAGCGTCTCTTCCAATTCGATACGGTGGGCTAGGGGTACGCAAGATTGCGTGCGTCTCCGCACCGGCGTTTTTGTCTTCTGTTTATAGCACAGCAGCTCTCATAGGTAATAAATAAGATACTACGGGATTTCCCATCAAACTATGAGACTGTTGGCTTGGCGGATGCCAAGAACGCCTGGTCTATTGCCTGCCCGGGCAAAGAATTTCCCGAGAATCGGGAATCACAGAGGGCCTGGGATGACGTCCAGTCCAAAATTATATACGACGACCTTCTTAGCCGCAGCACTGGTTCAGAACGTGCCAGACTCTTGGCGGTGGGGACCAAAGAGGCCGGGGCCTGGTTGCACGCTTTTCCTTCGGTGCACACCGGTACCTTTTTGGAACCCAACACCATGCGCGTGGCAACCTGCGTGTGTCCTGGCTGTTTGCGGCTGGGTGTCCGTGTTTGTGCTCCTCATCGGTGCCCTTGTGGTGCCGATGTCGATGTTCGCGGCCACCACGGACTTTCGTGCCAGAAGAGTGCTGGGCGATTTTCCAGGCACTCGTCCCTCAACGACATCTTGCGACGCGCGCTCGCCAGCGCTAACGTGCCGGCTTTGCTGGAGCCCTCCGGCGTCCTCAGGGACGATGGTAAGAGGCCGGACGGCATGTCATTGATTCCATAGGAGATGGGGCGGGTGTTGGTGTGGGACGCTACATGCGTCGATACACTGGCCCCGTCCCATCTTCATGGCACCTCCGTCTCACCGGGTGCAGCTGCGGATGCGGCTGAGCGAAGAAAAAGGGCTAAGTACAGCCGCATCGGCCAAGAATATAGCTTTACCCCTTTTGGTGTGGAAACACTCGGCCCATGGGGTCCCAGTGCCCTGAAATTTTTCGGAGCGATATCAAAGAGGCTGGTGGATGTGACTGGGGACCGTAGGGCTGGCAGCTTCCTCGCACAGCGCATAAGCATTGCAATTCAGCGTGGTAATGCTGCCAGCGTCTACGGGACCTTGCCGAGGGGTGATTTTTTATTGTATAAACTACAGGTTTAGGGATGTTTTATTTTCATTAATTTAGAATAGTTAGATACTTTTAGTTTATAAGTTTTTATACAATATTTATATTTATTTGTTTAATGGTTCAATATCTATTAAGCTCTTTCAAATGATATACAACACGTAAAAAACTATCCAAGAATACATTTTAAATATTAAATATACATAGTTTTTGGTTATTTTTTGTGTATTTTTTCTTTTTAGGTAGGTGCAACAGATATTCGGTATTCGGCCGAATAGTAGGCAACATTCGGCCGAATACCGAATATTCGGCAAAGTGGCCGAATAGGTCGAATACCGAATAGTTGCCGAATTATCGTGGCATCTCTACTAAATATGTCACTCCTGTGTAAAATAACAGCTTGTATGCATATAATGATTATATAGACTGCACAAACCTTACTGCATTGCTACAAGAAACCTCAAAAAGGTCATTGTATTTCGGACATTTGTGGGCTTGATACATTACATAGGTATTAAATTTGAAGTCCCTATAAGTAATAAGGAACAATCTTATAGGAACTCCCCTATAAGAATTATTTTGTTTCCACTTAGTGACATTTCCCCAGGAAGTATCTCCAAATATATATAGCCGCGGGGGCCAATAGCAACGGATTACCGTGTTGTTACTGCTTATTTAATAACTCTCCTGTTTGCTTAACCGCCTTTCAATGCGCTGTTGACTCACGTCTGGGGAATAGTTTAATTAGGATTCCACCAGAAGGGATTTATAGTTAAATTACGGATTAGGATTTCGTCAGTGTCGTTTACGGGCGCTTATGTTTGGATTTTTCTGATAATGTTAGGAAGGCGAGTTTTGGATTGACACAAACAATTTGGGCTACGTATATGTTAGACCAAGTTTCAGCTTCCTATCATATTCTGAAGTAAGACAAGTAACGTTCGTAAGCGGCATGGTGTATGCTCCATTTTGTTTATATATGGTTTGCATTAACTTTTGTAATTTACCTCATCCTTTATCATCTCCTGAACCGTTACGAATGTGAAAAACGGAATTGGGATTTAATCGCTGTACATAACAATACATAACTCCATACCTCATCACATCATTGCTTTACATTTAAACTTCGTCCCCGTAGAAGACGTAAAAATTTTCACTCCCTTTGGGGGCGAATTGGTAAGATCATAAATTTGTAGAGCTCCACAATATTAAAAATATATATATTTATACATATATTCCAAGACCCTATTTTCAATCATTATGTGCAATGTCTGTCAGCATCGACATATTCGACCGCTTTATTTATTGGTATTCGTAATCGGACTAATCACACGAAAGTCACTCCAAAGCGCGAAGTCCAGCTAGTAAAAGTTGTTAAATACTTGTACTCCAAAGGCGGTGTTGTATATGTCAATATACAGTATATAGTGGTCTTAATATAAAGTGGTCTCTGAGACGGTTATACTAACTACAACACCGCCGTTTAGTTGGAGTACTTATTATTGGAGTATTTAATAACTGTGAGCTGAGGCTCTAAATTCTAATTTTAATCATTTTAATTAGGTACTTAATCAATCATCGGTCTGATCGTCCGAAGGCCGCTCCAAGCTAGTAACAGTTAGTAAATACTCGTACTCCGTGTGGGTATGTGTGTGTTGTGTGTTGTGAAAGCGAACACCGGCTATTCCTGGCCCGCCCACGCGCGACATACTGACACACACCCCGTACGGTTAACAACGTAACTACTCGCTAATTTCTGATGTTAAGGTACTTACTAGTGGCTCTGTGAGATGTAGACCCCGCAAGTTTCACGAGAGTTGGTTGGGAAATGCAACAAGTATGTATAGTACAGCAGGACAGTTGGATATACGAAAGCATTTTTGCCCAAACTGAAACGAGTTGGCGAGTGCGAGCGAAGCTTCGCTATTTACATAGTTTATCAGTTGGAATATCGAAATATGAAAATCGTTTTTCTATTCATCTCTTTATCTTTCGAATATTTGATTTTTTTTTATTTTTTTATTTTTTTCTTTATTGTATTGTTTATCGGGATGTATTCAAGCGATTTGCTTAATTTTTTTAAATAGTGTTCTTTACTTAGGTATGCATCTATACTCAAAAAACGAATACCAGTTGTCATATAAAAAAAAAGAAAAAAAAAAGTTAATAAAACAATAAATTATTTTATGTCATATCTTACAGATGTATCGCTGGTTTTACATTAGATAGAGGACAAAGATCAGGATACCGTTGCCGAGTTATGATATTTAACGTGCACTGTAAGTAAGCCCCTAAAAACCTAACTTGATGTGTTACCTACCTTGTTAGTTACAAATTTCGGTCAACAAACAAATATATCTAAAGCTGTTTAAAGTGCAATCTAGGTAAACAGGCCCTGAGACAGTTTTTATTCCCTGCGTGACGAACAGTGATTTTTATTATATGTAAATTATATTAATCTATAACAGCACAACCTCGACACAGAGCGCTGGAATGTAGTCTAAATACCTGTAACTTCTAGTCTAGTCACCTTTTAGCATTATACTGTTTAAAATTGTAAATAAATATGTACCTATCTGTTGTAAAAGAAAGCCTTCTCTAACCTATAATGAGTTGTAGTTAATCGCTGAATCGCCACATAGATATCACTTGTTCATGTTGGCCATATCGGAAAGGCATTTGAAGTTACAAATACCTGAAAGTATTTTATCAAACTCGCCTGCACCAAAACAAACATTAAAATCTCCTGAAATACTACGTAATTCCAAATTCAAGCCAAATGAGTCAGTAGAGGCCAATTCGGAATATGTATTGGCATTCCCCATGTCGATGCCATATAAAGCTTACCCGAGTCATTGACTCACATGGACGTAATGCGCGCACGCTTACACAACTCCCGAAATACCACGTGCCTACTCAATCAGCCCGACAGAGACGGCTGCTGCACACACACCTACGGGAGAGAGAGGGACGGAGGCCTGCAGGCGATACCATTTCAGGAGATTTCAAATATAAACAACCTATGTGAGTGAAATTCATAACCAAGCTGATTTGAACTTTAGGTTGATGAGGTTTGGGTTGGAAATCGTTTGGGGGTGGGAAGTTATTCCTGTGTTTACTGAAAACGCGGCAACAAATTTCATTTCAACCGCTGAAAGTTTAGAGTGCAATTTAAATACGGGGCGGGGATTCCACGATTCAATGAAAGGCCTTTTTACTCGACTGCTGAAGGCTGATGTTTTTGACCTTTGCAATTTGCTCGGATCGGAAGGAGTTGGGATTTGCTTGAGATACGACGCGTTGAGATTGGTTTTGAGATGCCACTTGAGTTATGATTCATTCGTTTTGGAGAATTGGTGGGTGTTTGCTGTTTTGTATTTAGACGTTCTAGTCATCTTAAAAGTATGTAGGTGGACTTTCAGTACGACCTACCAACGTTATCTTGTTTGTGTATGTCCCTGGGACAATAAAAGGTTATATATTGACAATTGGTTTAGTTAAACGATAATTATCATCCAATGAAGGTACGAGTAATTAGGTACATATATGTATACATATTTGTAGGTACAAATCGCTACGATGTCTATAATCAGGATTTTCTGGACTCGTTTCATGATCTAGCGTAATATATGAGATTGTTAGACAAACGTTTTAAGGATGACTCACATTGGACCGGGCTGTGTCCGGCCCGGAGCTTCCGGCGCATCGTTTTCTATGGAAAGCATCACGTCACCGCCTGTCATGTTATCTTAGAAAAGTAAGCGCCGGAAGCTCCGGCCCGGACACGGCCCGGTCTAGCGTGAGTCATCCTTTAGCGTCGTTAACCTATGCCTTGTTTCGAGGTTGAGGTAGAAGGATTTAATTATGGTAGTGTAACTAGTGTACCAATTCAAGAAGTGGCTTCATTCAGTAATGCTATTTCTTCATGTTCAATGTTCATTTTTAAATTGAGTAATTATTAACTATTCATGTATTACATAATAAATATAAAATAAATATAAATAAATATTAGGGGACATCTTACACAGATCAACCTAGCCCCAAACTAAGCAAAGCTTGTACTATGGGTGCTAGGCGATGATATACATGCTTATATAGTTAAATACATACTTATATACATAGAAAACACCCATGACTCATGAACAAATATTAGTGTTCATCACACAAATAAATGCCCTTACTGGGATTCGAACCCAGGACCATCGGCTTCGCAGGCAGGGTCACTATCCACTAGGCCAGACCGGTCGTCGATATGTTATGTTCTTCATCCTTTCATATTCTTTAGTAGCATAGCGTAGTATTAGGTGTTCAAAATATGTAAGTAAGTAGAAAACCGTCAACCGGGAAAACTTTTCAAGGGTTGTGTCACGCCAGGGGAAGCGAGAACGAATCTTTGGTGAGAATGTTAAACTTCTTAACTTAATTAGTATATAGTAAGTATAGTGTTGGTTTGCCTCCCCATACAGTAAACTCATAAAATGACTGTGTAGTTAGCACTTAGTTTAGAAATGACTACTTAAACTTATTTAGATAGAACCATTCTTCTAGTTATATCCAGTGATACTGAAAACAGTTTAGGTAGGTATTTAGAGAGCACACAGACGCCGCGGACCGCGGAGTACAATTTATAACACCGCAGGTAAAGAGAAAATTAAAACTACACCCGCGAGCTATTTCCTATTTTATTTACTCCTGATTAAGTCCATTTCGTATTACCACATATCTCTTGGAGTAGACGGAAAGGACGCGAGCTGAAATGAGCCGTATGTAATACGGATAGGGTTGAGAATCGGTTCGCAGCGGACGAGGGGAGTTATTAATAGAATGTTGCAAAATGCGCACGAGAGGGCTTATTTGGTGAGAGTCTGAGGCAACTCGCGGTGTTGTAGGGGAGTACATTAGTTAATAATTAGCTTTGAGTAGTAAAACGTTATTACGTAAACTATAAAGTCAATAACAGAAACAAGTATGTGTAAATATTGCATAATGCAGCAATTTCACAAAATTAGAATTTAATAATTTATCTAATCGCGTGCACTTTTTTGACGTTTTAATACTTACTTACTCGAGCGTGTCGGATTATAATAATTCTTGTTAGTAATACCAAATATAGCTATAGAGGCGGAATTTAATATTGACGAACCAATGGATCTAGTTGATGTGCAATACAACTATACTTCCTCGGATGATGATGACAGTAAAAAAATAGAAAATGGACCCTGCAGGCCATTTCTGAATCTTCCCGCTATTTTCGATGATCTCTCTTGCGTCGTTCGATTTTGGTCTAGTTTAAGTACGACATTTGGCGCAGTTTTATACGCAGAAAAAATGTTTAAATAAAAAAAAACAACGACGAAATTATGGTAATTGCCCTTAATAACGGAAAAACAAATTTCAAATTAATTAAGATACTGCTCCACATTGTCGTTAGATTTAGGTTCCACTCAACTAGGACATCAATCTGAACCTTTTTTTTTATTATTATGAATGGGCTTACTCATGGCCACAGACTAGCCGAGGCGTAGACGTGGCCTACGATGGAGCGAGCTCGCCCAGAAGGTGCCTGTTCACTCTTGATTTGAAGGTTGCCGGGTTATAAGAACACGGAAATATAGACGCCGGCAAGGAATTCCATTCCTTGGCAGTGCGCATAAGGAAAGTAGAAGCAAAGCGCTTCGTGCGAATTGGTGGAATATCTACCAAGTAAGGATGGAAACCGGCCGTGCGTCTAAAAGTCCGATGGTAGAATGGGGACGGTGGAATAAGCTCGTGTAGCTCTTGGGCACACTCCCCGAAGTGCAACCTGTAGAATACCGACAGGCTGGCGACTTTCCGCCGATGGGCCAAAGACTGAAGCTTAACCGTTAGCTTCTTGTCGCCAATCATCCTCCTGGCTCTGCGCTCCACAGAGTCCAAAGCGGCGAGTTGGTATTTAGCTGAGCCATCCCACAGGTGGCTGCAATACTCCATACACGACCGGACTTGAGCTTTGTAAAGTGTTAGAAGCTGTCCAGGTGTGAAGTATCGCTTCACCTTATTTAGGACGCCCAGCTTTCTGGGCAGTAATGTAGCTGCAATTGCCATCCAAACATCACCTTAAATGCCAATAGCGATCTGTCGCACTATCGTTGATCCAACGTGTGTAATTCGAAGTTGCCGGTAGCACTAAACTCAAAAGTAATACTGCTTGATTTGTTTTTGTTCTTGTGCTTGTTTTGTCACTGTTTGTTTTAACGAGGATTGTTCCAGGTATTATAGTTTGTGTTAATGTTAATGGAGAATAGAATCATGACGATGCTTGTGCGGTTCACATTTGGGCAATTACGCAATTCTTCTTCTTATTATTAGGGGCTATATAAGGCTCCATAGCCTATGTATCACTGCGACCATCCCTGATCTATTGTGATCGCCAACACCTTTATGCAATTACCTTTGTGTTTGAATATTTGAACTTGATTTTTGTTATTATTATTATATATAAAGAGATGTTGTTCCTCGAATCTAATTGCTTGTGTATTGTAACCAAATGTTTACAACTTTATAGTCCGATGTTATTGTTAAGCTTATAAAAATTTAGTTACTAAAATACAAATGGGTTATTTTTAACCCTTTACCTACGGGTGTCAACCAGAGTTGCCAGTAAGGCAACGCCGCTGCAGTACTGGTGTCAACTATAGTTGATCGAAGTAATGGTCGTGTTAAACATTTTTTTAAATCAAAACGAGACATTTTGGCTTGGTAATAGCGGTCACATTAGGCACTGGAATTAGTATAGATACAAAGAAAAAAATATCATAATATTTCGGTAGATGGCTCTGACATAAACATAATTTTAAAATTACCGCTTTTTTGCTGGCAACTGGAGTTGAGTTAAATTTCATCGACTTGTTGTCGATATGAGAGTACGGCGTGGGAGTGTTTGAAGTGTTATTTATAGTGTTTTTTTACCGTTTTTGGTTCAAATATTGGAATTTAACATGTTATGAAATCATTATTAGGTACTGTTGTACCTAATAATAATTTCACCAAAATCATAACTTGTTAAATTTCAGTTTAATATTTACTAGGTTATCGATATATCGACTAATGTGTCGATAGACGCACATCACTATTTTCCATAAGAGGCAAATTGTTTTTATGCAACGTTTTAAGTGATTGATATTTATGCATTATTTTCATAATTATCGTTATTTAAGTGTTTATTTGTGTTAAGTATACTATAAACTAATGTTCTTAAACATAAACTTGTGAAATCCGCGAGTAGTAACTTAAAAATCTTCAATTTCTTAGTGACTGATATATTGCTTGATAGCAGAAAAAATTGTGAATATTATTACTCCAAGTGATTATTTATTGATTAAACACATTATACTTATTGTGTGTGTGATGTTTCAAGTGTGTAGCTGTAATACTTCAAAAGTTACAAGTGAAATTATGCCTAACCGCTGACTCTCGCCAAAACATGCCCGTATTGGGCGGTGACGGAGTGATTCAAGGGCCCGTAGGTAAAGGGTTAACAATGATCGGTCATCATTTAGGGCGAGTTGCACCAGCCACAGTTAACAGACTGATCAACGTCCCGCACCAGAGATCTATGAAATTTCCCATACAATAAAATTTATCGAACGCTTTAGCGGTGCAACCGACCCTTAGTCAGTAAAATTAATTACCTAATTAATCATCAGAAATCCCCAATAGTTCTAAATAACTAATCCGCTCCCACACCAGACGGCGAGCCGCTGAAACTCAGGACTCTAAATAAGGCGCCGCAAGACGTTAACTACAGCTAAAAAAAACCAGAATACCAAGACCTCTCCATCCTTGCTCCCTCTGTACAACTACGGGTCTGATTCACTGGATATAAGTACCAGTTACAGAAGACCTGTGGATAGGAGAAGTGTGTATGGTTTGAGGAGTCTAGTTCGGTGACCACACTGTGTAGGGTAAGTGTCTGTGGATTTCTACGTTTGCCAATTATAGTTGAGCCGTGGGATAGAGTAGGGTGTATAGTGTGAGGAGTCTAGCTTGATGGTCGAGCTGTGTACGGTAAGCATCCGTGGCTAATTACGTCGCCATTTATATTTGACCCGTGGGAAGGAGTAGTGTGTATAGTGTGGAGAGCGTCTGATTGGCTGGACGCGCTGTGTAGAGTAATGCGCGTGGGCATGTCTGGCATGTGCATGTGGGTGCCGGCCCGGTGATGTCACGAGCGGTTAAAGTGGTTAAACTGTAGCTAAAAAAGTTGTGTGTGTTTTCATATTAGTATCAGTCAATTTGTGGAAGATTGTTTCATAAGAAATATTTAGATATCAGCTTCAGCCGATTCAGCTTGGGCAAAAATGCTTTCGTATGTTCTCCTCTACAGGCCGCAATTCTCAATTTTTTGTCGATTCCGTTTTTTGATTTTTTTTCAAAATTGTTGGCCATATATTTAGTCAGTTTTAAGTTATGCTAGCGAGGTCTACAACTCACAGAGCCACTATATGAAAACCTTCCCCAGTAATACCTTGGCAATAGTGTCCAATAACTGTCTACATGGATTGGGCTAGCTGGTACTTTTCTACTGCAGTCTTAGTATTACTAGCTAGAGGTTTTTATGAGAAGCGAGAAGAGGTTTAGAAGGTTTTAAAGATATTGAAATAAAACGGAGTAAGGAGATGTTGATATTTGTTGATATGGTAAAAACACTTGAGCTGTTCGATCACATTGCCAGGGAAGACGGCAATAACAATAATCAAAATTATACTTTATTCATGTAGGCCTAGCAACAAGCTCTTATGAATGATACCATGAACAACTACTAATGACCGTAAGCAGCCGCTTCTTCAGCCAGATATTGAGTTGAGAAGTCATTCACATGGCCCATATATTTAGTGAGGAGACATTCCAGCACTATATGTTGTACTAGTTGTTATGCTTATATGTTAATAATCTAAACCTATACTACTTTTACTTAGTTCACTTATTTTTCCTTTGTACCTGAACAACATGTAAAAAAGTGATCAAACGACGGTTAACTCCAGGAACTAAACGTTCCGTTAAGCCCATGCAGCACCGGGCCATGCGCACGCGCCGCCTTCAGCTGTTTCAGCGCGCAGTCGCGAGCGCCGTCCGCGCCGGAACACATGCCTGGAGGATCCTCGTACACTACACGGTGCTTTTCAACGTTTAGGCGTCATTTATGAAGTGAATAAGTCGGTCATACTTTTTTAAACAACTTTTCCTATGGGAGTAAGCCCGAAATCGAGATTTTTACAGAAAAATAAGAAACTTATTTCTTTTCCTATGAAATTAACATCTGATCAGCCGTTTTCGGATCTATAATAAAATGTGTTCAGTGTGACCTACATAGTTAAGTAGAGTGTCGCCGAACGTTGAAATAAAACACCCTGTATTGAGGATTTGGTATTTTGGTGACATTACTATATGAGTTTGTTAAGGATTTGGCCAAGTGATTATAGTGGTGATCGTTATTATTAACTATAATAAGTGTTTATAGTATTTTATAGAATTTGTTGGTCTTAGTGCCGCGAGATGGCATTCATCGCACTTACTACATGCTTATGTACAACGAGCTGCAAAATTTATGTTTTTAGGGGTTAGTTCCGTACATCAAAAGGAAAAAACGGAGCCCTTATAGGATCACTCGTGCGTCTGTCTGTCCGTCTGTCACAGCCTATTTTCTCGGAAACTACTGGACCAATTAAGTTGAAATTATATATAAATTAGTGACCCAAAGATGGACATGTTTTTTTAATAATTTTAAAATACATAGATTCCCCTTCATTATCTCAGAAACTACTGGGTCTAAAATTTTGAAAAAAAATACACAAAATAGTTCTTTGCCTATAGAAGACAGGAAAACCTATTAGGAATGTGCAGTCAAGCGTGAGTCGGACTTATGTACGGAACCCTAGAAACGGGAGTCCGACTCGCACTTGGCCGGTTTTTTATTGTATTCTGTTTCTGACACACCTATCAACCACTAACACTATTTAGTTAAAAATACTATAAATATATAAATCGAAAGTGACTTAAGTGACCTCCTAAGAAGGTGACATACTCCGCCTAAACCCAGATGACTAGGTACCAAGTTAGATAAACCATACGAGCGCAGGATTGTTCACATGCTGACTAATTTGAATTTGGCTTCTGTTTTCATTCCCAACTAATAACTAATGTAGGTACCTAATGAATGTGTGCTACACTCAGCGCTACAACATGCGACACGTGTTTTGTCGAAGAAGCTGCCAAATGTACCTAACGTTTTGTCGTAGTATTATTTAATAATTCAGTGACATTGCTAACAGTAAATTTTTGTTGCCTTCGTCATGTTCAAAACATTCTAGCGTTGTTCCGGAGCTCGATTCAGTTTTAGATATAGTATCCAAACGAGCAGACGAATCGCCTGATGGGAGCGATTACCGGCGCCCATGGACACCCGCAACGTCAGAGGAGTTCTGTATTACCGCTCTTTAAGGGTTTTGGAGCTCTGGGAACCACACTCACCATCAGGAACACAACACTACAGAGTAAGAGAGAGATTTAAAACTTGTTATAGTTTCGAAGTGGTTTTGACACGACCTTGACGATCCTCTTGGTGGTTGGCGACGCGCGCATCTCACGCAGGACTTTCACTTCTTTTCGCATGCACCAATCAGCGTGACCAATTGTCAAGGTCGCATCAAAATAATATCAAAACCGTAACACGTTGTTGAATCTGAATCGGACTCCCGGCTCCTAAGTATTAATTACTAGAGATGCACCGGATATTCGGTTACTATCCGGTATCCAGCCATCCGGCCATTATTTAATATCCGGCCGGATACCCTATAGTGACCTACTATCCGGCCGGATACCGGATAGTAACATTGCTTGATTTCGGAGTAAACAAAATTGGATTTAAGAAACAGTTACGGTCATAATCTTACTCGTTATTATTTTTAAACAATTTAAGCATTCCACAGTCATGCACGCGCACTCATTTCGAACCTAGAAATGAGTCCACGCGAACGTTCACTTTCGAATCAGGTCAAAATCTGCACAATACGCACTTGAAAAACCGAATATGGTTCCGCCGGCCGATTATTCGGCGGCCGGATACCGGATATTCGGCCGATGAGCAGGGCGAATATCCGGTATCCAATATCCGGCCAAATAACTATCCGTTACATCTCTATTAATGACGGCTCACGCCATCGCTTTCGAAACATAATAGCGCCGTACAACGTTATCTTGTTTAGCTGTCAACAATTTGTTACCTACAAATTTTCCTTAGACATTTCAATAACAAGCAACAAGGCTTACAAATAACCAGTGTGGACGACGATACGATACATTTAATTGTCATCGGTAGCTAATGAATGTAAGCCGCCGCGCCGCGCCGCGCCGCGCCGCGCCGCGCCGCTGCCAACTTCCGAAATACTTCGCAATTAGACGGCGAGTGACGGCCAGAGACAGGTGTGAGCGAGATGTCACTCAAATATTTCAACGACGCATATCGCATTTAAGAATAGGGTCAGTTCTTAAATAAGTTGCAGTTATGGTGACATTCCATTTCTAACTGCAGCTGCAATACTGTCAATTTTACTATGGAAATTGACAATGACAGCGACGCGTTCAGTACCGGTAGTGCAGCTGCGGTTAGAAATGGAATGTTACCATTAGGGTCACACTCAGCAATTAGGTTCAAGGGACTTATTCAGATTTTAATTTATATTATGAAACTGTTATGGATAGAATATGACATGATCTATCAATTCCATTACTCCAGAAATGTCACTGCTGACAGCTGACAGATCAAATCAACATCCGTTTCATAACAAGAAATTAAAATCTGAAAGGTCTGAAAGGGCTCAAAGTCTCTGCTAGTTCTGTTTTCCTGAGTTTCAGAGAACAGTAAAATTCGGGTTACAACTTAACTATGTCTTATTTTGTAACACATAGGTACCATCCTGTATCCGTTGACAATAGCCAAACAACTCAAACGACTAGAACTCAATTCAATATTAAGATCGCGTTTTTTATGTCAACCATACTCCAACATAATTTGCACCATATTCCAATACAATACGACGGAAAATCTAAATATGTCTCCAGAGGTGTAGCTTTTCTCAGCCAGCGACAAAAATCGCTTTTTTGTCGTGTGAATGCGGTTTCTGGGCCATTTGTGCGATTCCACGCATCTGTGTGCAATCGAGCGTGTAGACACGCCTTTATACTCCATTATAACCTCCTAATAATGTCCTACAAATAGTACAAATGCTAAGTACGACGGAATAGCTATTAAATAGACAGGCATTGTGGCTGTTGAAAGGGAAAACTTGATAAAGAGATATTGTTGGGTTTTAATAAGCACGGTGCGCTTTTAAACGTGTTTTTAAATGATTCTGTTACAATTCGGAGTCGATGAGCATCGATCGAGCAAGCTTGGTTCCGTATGCTAGAAATGTTAAACGATATTCTTACAATCTTTTTCACCTGTAGGTAATATTTACTCTTTTAAGATAAGGTTAGTTTTTATGTGTTCGGAGTACATCTAACCTAACTCTGCACTGACTTGTAGCAACGATTTCTGACCGCACTACTACGAACGTCATGTATTCTTAGTAATTTGACGATTATTGTGACGTTTCCACAATCTGTCGCTCGTGAAGTCGGTGCACAATTAGTTTTAACTTTAGTCACGTAGGTAGCTTTTTGCCCACGATAGGTCCCAAAACCATGATGATTTCTCAAAAAAACTGATGTTACCAAACATTAACTATAGTTTAATAAATAACAAAGCCGTAAAAGCACTCTAAAGCACTCAAAAACGTCTGAACAAACACGAAAGCAAGATTATCAACAATGGCGGTCTCATTAGCGGGTCCCGCGCAGACAGAAGGGAGTAAGGCGGTTATTATGTTGTAATAGGTGTTATTATATTTGGACAAAGCCGCAATATTGATATTTCATAACGAGTGCGTACGCGCCGGTGCGTTACCAAGGATCGAGAACTCACTCTACAGGATCGTAACATGATACACTTCACAGAAATCAAATTTTTAGACTGTAGCATTCGATTCCCTCCACAAATAGAATTTCAAACAATTAATTTATTTAGTAACACCAGACCAGACACACATTTGAATTTCCTCGTAAACGTATTCCATTAGTATATTTACGTTTACTCAAGGTATTTTCCGTCGTCAAAAATCTCGTGATAAAAACAATGAAGACTCAAGCGATACTTCGTACAGACACCATCAGATATATCCAAGCGGCCAAGGTGTTCACAATATCTTAACAAAGCCTCTATTCGGCTGTCCCATACCAAAACCTGCTAAGTAGTAAGGGACCAATTTCTCAAAAAGAGTTTTTTATGTTATTTGGACCCACCTTAGTCTTTTTCTCAGTCGTGCACTCTTGTCAGAGTGGTAGTGGCTGTTTGGATAACGCACATGGCTGGTCTTCATTCACCTTGGTCTAGGTGGGTCCAAATAACATAAAAAAACTCATTTTGAGAAATTTGTCCCTTACTAGGTTTTAGTATGGGACAGCCGTATTGTTAAGACGTTAAAGTGCATGTTCAGATATGTTTTACCACCTTGGCCGCTCCGATACATATAGGTGAACGTTCCGAGAGACGTTTATTAGTATCCAGGAGGTCGATAATTTAGTAATTTGTTAAGGTTTTGAACTAGTTTTGAAACGACCTCGACGATCATCTTGATGATTGGTGCCCATCTCACGCACGACTTTCACTTCATTTCGTATCATCGATGTAGGTACCAATCAGCCTGACTGAGCAATCATCAAGGTAGTATACATACAGTATACATATGTATAGTAAAATAAGATCAAAACCGTAAACAAGTTATGAAATTTGAATCAGGCTCCAGGTTACAAACACACGATCCCCTGGAAACTGCACGCTTTCCCAATCTGCTACCTATCTCTCCCGATTCTCGTCTACATCTCGCAAGATGCTCTCGAGCACACAGTAGAAACAAGTCCAATGGTAGTTCCGCCTAAAGGCGCGCTCACAATGGCGCAGCGGGCGGTCCAGACTGCGCGCCGCCAGCACACACACAATACACACACACATACACATACTGTCGTTATTACAGCCAGAACACACTTTGTAAGAGTTCGAGTGGAGCGGGTTATTGATGGTTAATACTTGGACACATGTGGAGATATATTGAGTAGGACTTTTATCAATAAATTCGTACAGCTTAGTGCTAATATAGATCTAGACACGCGGCAGCGTGTCAAGCCAAGTTCAAGCAAAGGAACTGGCTAGCCAGCGCCGAGTGTAATATTACACGAACCACTTGGTGCCACTTTTGACCCTTCTATAACTCAAAACATCTTTAACGTAAACACATAAAACTACGTGTGTTTAATTATATCCATAAGGACATCTAGAAGCAAATTTCATGACGCTAGGTCAAACGGTTATAAAGATATGAAGGTCAAAAATCTAAAAGTCGTAAATATTGGCACTGACTGACTGACATATAGTACCTAAACCTAACCTACTTCCAGATGACCTAGAAGGATGAAATTTGGAATCCAGCTCGGTTATTGTGTGTAAGCGTATATAGGAACAAATCTAAAAATAAAAAAAGTTAAACAATATATTATTTAAGGACTTCGAAATCTATATATGATTTATGGCTTATAATAAAGACCAATTACATATTCTATACTTAACTTTATTGAATGTAGTTACTAGTGCATACAAACTTAATATACATAACTAGAAAAAAAAAACATAATTAAATAACTAACCTACAAAACTTAAAAACTAAATCTAAAAATAAATAAAACTAAACTTAAAAAAAAAAAAATAAAAAAAAAAAAAAAAAAAAAATTACAAAATATTCCCCTGCGGAATGGTGCCGTAGATGCTGGCAGCATTTCCTCGCTGTATCGCAATACTTATTCTTTGTGCGAGGAAGCTGCCAGATCTACGGTCACCAGTGGCGTCAGCTATCCTTTTTGATAGTTCCTTAAAAAGGGTAGACGCGTTCGGACCCCACGGGCCAAGGGTCTCGACACCAAAAGGTACGAAATCGTATTCGGGGCCGAGACCCCTATATTTGGTCTTTTTCAATTTTTCGGCCGCCTCTGCTGCCGCGCCGGCTTTTGAAGTAGTGCCATGGAGATGAGACGGGGCTAGGGTGTCCACACAGGTGGCGTCCCACACCAGCACCCGACCCATCTTCCACGGAATTAGTGACATTCCGTCTGGTCTCTTACCATCGTCTCTTACAATACCAGGAGGCTCGAGAAGAGCCGGTACGTTGACGCTGGTAAGAGACCGGCGGAGAATATCGTTAAGCGCGGCGTGTCTAGAGAAGCGGCCGGCGCTCCTTTGGCAGGAGAGCCCGTGGTGTCCGAAGGCGTCGACGTCAGTGCCGCAGGGGCACCTATGTGGAGCACAGACCCGGACGCCGAGTCGCAGGCTGGCCGCAACGCGCAGAGTGTGCGGCTCCAGGAAAGTGCCGGTATGCACCGATGGGAAGGCGTGCAGCCAGGCGCCGGACTCCCTGGAACCGGCTGCTAGCAGTCTGGCGCGTGCAGAACCTGTACTGCGGCTTAAAAGATAGTCATAAGTAATTTTGCATTGTATGTCGTCCCAGGCCCTTTGCGAATTTAGATTTTCGGGAAAATCCTTACCCGGGCAGGCGATGGACCAGGCGTTTTTAGACTCCGTTAAGCCAGTAATCTCGTAGTTTGGAGGACAGGCCCTCAGGATTTTACCTATGAGAGTTGCTGAACTATGAACGGAAGATAAAAACGCCGGTGTAGAAACACTTGAAATTTTGCGGATCCCTAATCCACCGTGGCGAATGGGAAGGGATGCCTGGGTCCATGACTCTTCGCTAAACTGCAGGTTCAAAATTGATTCCAAATTAGTTTTTATCAAGTCGTCCAAAGGGGTTAATAAATTTAGAAATTTTGTAAAAGGGCAGCAGCGAAGTACATACATTAATTTTGGTACAAAAAGGCAGAATTTGATAATAGTTAAAGCGAAATGCGGACTAATTTCGAGAAGACGACTTTCATAAGTTTGAAATTTAGAGGTAGTATCGCATGTGAATTTTGAGTAGGATTCTTCAAAGATAGGAGACCCAAGGAGGCAGAGAGAGTCTTTGTCTGTTATTTTGATGTTTGGTGTAAGCAGATCAAATTTTGGTTTTATATCCGAAAAATTTAAAGAAGTATTGTTAATAAAAAGTTCACACTTGCTATAGTTTAATTCTAGACCAATTGTTTCAAATTTTGATTTTATAGTTGAGAGATCTGACAGTACTGATTCGAGGTCGCCTCCCAGGGTTCCGTCGTCTAAGTACCAGACGTTAAATTTTGATTTTAAATTTTGAATAATTGGGTTAATAGCCAAACTGAATATTGCCGGCCCGAGAGGATCACCTTGCTGACAACCGACTTCAGAAGATAAAACATTTTCACGGTAGATCAAATTTGTAGGGTCAGCATAACAATGCAAGAGATAGTTGTATATTTCGGGAATGTTGTTCTTTATTTCTGTCAGCAAGGTGTCCCTGTTTACTGAGTTAAAGGCGTTCCGAACATCAATTTTGACCAGCACATCACAGGGTGAATTTGAGAGGTAAGTACGTAAGGCGTGGACGGCTGCCTCACAACCTCCTTTTATGCCGAAACCGAGCTGAACAGGTTCGAAAAGTGGTTTTAATTTGGAAATGATATACCTGACTGCAATTTTGAGTTCTATACTTAACTGAAACTGCCTACCTGAATCCCTAAAGTCGTCACTTCGCGTCGAATGACACTTCTCACTTCCGCTCACTCATTCACCATTCCATTCATTCGCGACAATGTGCAAACCGCACCCATTCACTGCCATTATGCGTAATGGATACCATATCGATATGTTTTTGTCAACAAATGTGTTTCTATTGCGAAACGGAAACAATTTATCGTTGGCATCAAATAACATACGGCTCAAAAAAATTTGGTCATTTTTTACAACTTTTTTACGGTTAGGTTTAAGTATTGAACTTTAAGACCCTTTTATTAGCAGTGTTAGTGTTTTATTAGTAGATGTCCCCAGATATATATTTATTTTATTTAATTTTTTAGTGTTATTTCTCCTCAAAAATATTCTGTGATTGCTCCATTAAATATTAGCTTTTGGATTTATATCTAACTAGAAGTACTTAATAATATGTATTTTTATATTCGTGCATTTCGACGAAGTTATTATTAGGGAGTAAAATTAAGGATTGCTCAATTGTATTAAGACCGATTACAAAGGTAGATTTAAGACATTTTTTTTGTAGTTAAGGGTAAATTAGTCATTGTAACCATCTTATAAAGTACCTAATTACCACTGCAGTCCACACTCAGACAATGCGTATTCCGCAAGTACAAGTACCCGGTAGCGACTCACCCTACCTACTGGCCACCCACAGAGATAATCCTAATACCAAATAACCATCTATCTATAAGTCGCAAGGATTGCAAACTATTCCATTCAATTAGCAAGGTAATTTTCAAAATATCGCAAAAAATACGAGTTCATTTAATTTACTCAAATGCAAACCTTATAAATGCGTATTTTTAGAGCGAAGCCGGACATACGAGTGAGTAAATAGGTAAAATAGGTTTTTCGCGATCAGAGCGGCATCTTTGTCGGCGCCATAAGCTCACACCATACTTATTTCATTTTAAACAACGTCGTATGCTCTCATGTGCCCGATAGCTGCGTAAGCCGTTTCTCCTCGGAGCGAGTGGTTTATTAAAAGGAAGTCAATGTGAAGTCAAGCATGGCTTCCGTAAACTACATAAAGTTATTGTAAGTTGACATCATACGGATCGTTTCACTCCATGTTAACTTTCCGAATGTGCCGCTGAACTAAATCGCTGGACGGTGACAATGATATCATCAAGTAATCACTGATATTGAATTTCTTTCAATTTGGTGTTGAAGGTGTTAGAGTTAAAGATGAAATAGACCACAGGGATAATAATACTTCCCACAGAAAGCTTTTATTATTATTACTGCGCTGCGCCTCATTGAATAAGTAAAATCTATAGTTGTTATAGAATAGTAGGTATAATAAAAATAGACATGAAATATCCTATTAAACTAAATTGCTGAGAGGTATCTTGCATTACCTAAATATGTTAAATATTGTTATAATAATGTTATGTTAAGAATTGCTATATTTATCTACGTTGTAAAGAACCAACTACATATCTATAGCGGGTGTCCACGGAAATCGTAAGATGTTTATAGGTACGTAATGTTTTCTGCTGTTTCTCAAATGTTTCTGTTGGAACCACTTTTGTACCTACGAATCCTATGACGCAATTTTACCGACATTAAAAAAGTGGATTAAAATTGTCTAAGCTTGGTGTCTGTTGAGTAAAATACACAGTACTTATATAAAAAATCACGAATGAATCCGAGGAAAAACTGACTAAACTATAATTAAGGGAAGCCACAAAAAACTTGTACGGTTTTGTTAGTTCAAATAAATATAATATTAATAATCCTCTCGCTCGGGCGCGTGCTTTGTGTCCACGCGCACCCTCGACACAAACTGCATTTACTGCACCAACACGCTTAGCTACTTTAAACCCTAACACTATACAATCAAGTCTAGAATTGTACTCACTTTAGTTACAAGTAGGTTTTTAGTTTAGTAGTGTAGATTATTATGATGTAGCAGATTATCGTAGGCTGATAGTCGCACAATGCGGTAATGTTTTTATAATGAAGTCTGGCTTCTGGGGTGCAGATAGTGCAAATTACTCGTACTGGTGATAATGGAATACAGAGGGGCAATATTTTATTACCCAGATGTATTTTTACTAGGGGTTGCAGGTTTTGATTTTGACATCTATCTTGAACAGTCTAACGGTAAGGGACAGAAGGTAAAAACTGTTAATCAGCAGTTTCCAAATCTTGGCCGGATCTGGATTTTTCCGGCGAAGAGAGCCATATTACATGCAATCCATTCCTCAAGTCAAAAAGTTTACCGACGAAAATGACCAAAGTTTGATGATGAAGAGAACATTCAACACAAGCCACAGCAAACTTCTTACAGCCTGAACGAGATCATCAGGATCAGCATCAGGAATTCAGGACATGGATAGTCTATATTTGGAGTGCATCTATCGGATTTTGTT
Source organism: Cydia splendana (assembly GCF_910591565.1). NCBI lineage: Eukaryota > Metazoa > Arthropoda > Insecta > Lepidoptera > Tortricidae > Cydia > Cydia splendana. The sequence continues at coordinate 105,001 of NC_085961.1, read as the reverse complement.
CATCGTGTCTCTTATAAATAAGCGTGCAAATTTTAGAGGAAGTTGAGTCCTTCAATTAATTGGACAATTGGTTGGAGACCGGCCTCACCGCTCGCCTTTTGTACCGTGTTCTCAACGCTTCAAATTCAGACTTTCACCTCCCCTTCTACTTGACTTCGGAATATTCAAGAATTCGTTGGAGGCATGTATAAAAGAAATCCTGTGAAATGTAGACAAATAATAGTTTATTGTTGTTAATAGTACTCGCCGTCAGAAAGACGTGCGGCGTAGATGTGGAGCGCCCTGAACTCGCAGAACTGGTTGGTGCACCAGCCCGAGTGGCCGTCGATGCAGCGGCACGAGTCGCACTCGTCCATGTACTTCTCGCCCGGGATGCACTTGAAGAACGGGTTCTTGATCACTGTAACATCAGCATGATACATCACTTCAGCATCATAGCACTGCAACCGAAAAATTACCGATTCTGCATTGACCGGTCGTACCTACGTTACCTTCATCCAATCGTCTTATCCTGACCGTTGGCCAAACTTACATCTAGACATACAATACACAGGTAGGTACCTAATTGTCTTAAAATCCTTCCTGAGTTTTATTGATGATGAAAGGCACACGAGGGGGGAGTTGCTCTAGCCACCCTTCCTCTAATTCACCCACCTATAGTTTTGAATCACATTTAAAAATTTGTCTGAACATACTTACATATAATTTGCTAAGACATACGAGGTAAAAAAAAAATTGTCTGAATTTCACTATGGGTTCTATCACGAAAACGACGTATTTACTTTTTTATCTGTTCTTGAGCACTTCAAGCAGAGTGTAACAAATATTTTTTTCGCAATCATCATCATCGCGTCAAAATGTTAGTTTCTATTATTAAAATAAATGAAGCCATTCTGTATGACCTACTTATTCCGCTTGGATAGTACAACCAGATAAGAAAACACCGTCTGCACAAGTAGAAAAAGTGGCAATGTCACCTGTGCAGCGGAGACATGGCGTGGAACGCTCACACAGCGCCGTGACAGTCGGCTCACAGTACACACACGAGGGCATGGACCGGCACGCGCCCGTGTCTATAGTCTCACACAACAGGCAGTTCTTGTTCTCCGGGACCATGGTCAGCGACGTCTCCTCCTCCCAGTACTGGTGGGGAGGCTTGGGCTTCACGAACTGTGAGACTACGTAGGCCTGGCTGCCGGGCCGGTAGATGGGGGGTGAGCTTTCTACGTCGCCTACGCTGCTGAGCGTGCCGGGCATGGGGGCGTTACGGATGCGGCCCAGGCGGTCGTTGCCCTCCGCTGCAAATTGATAAAACATTTGAAAACGTTGAAAAACAAAGTAAAGCTAGTCCTATAATTAAAGAAATCTTTGAAAAGCGAGTGTATACTGTAGTTTCCTAAATGGCAGTTAATACCATTCTCATTTTTTTCCACTTTTTATTTTTCTCGTAAGCTTCATTTATCAATAGCAATTATAATCATTCTCATATTTACCCATTCTATGTATTTATTTGTAGCTTATTTTCTCGATATGTTTTTGAACCGTTTTCATATTTACCCATTCTATGTATTTATTAGTAGCTTATTTTCTCGATATGTTTTTGAACCGTTTTCATATTTTCCCATTCTGTGCATTTATTAGTAGCTTATTTTCTGGATATGTTTTTTAACCATTCGCATTATTCCCATTCTATGTATCTAGACGGGTCAAGATTAGGATGGTTGAAAGGAGAGGAGGGAGGCCTTTGCCCAGTAGTGGAACACTGAAGGCTCATATAAATAAATAAATAAAAAATATGAATAAATTAATATCGTTTATTGAAACTTAAAGAATGTTTTTTTTTTATTCTTAAAAATTATGTTTCATAAATATGACTGACAACTGTGAAAGTTAAAATCAGTATTCATTAACTTAACTGACAAGCATATTAATACTTCAAGCAGGCCAAAAGTAAGATGGTTTTTTTAATGTCATATTTTCCCAGCAGAAAATTATTAACAATGTTATCGATTTTCATGTCCATTGCAATGTATTTTTTAGCCCTTTTCCGAAAGACATCAGGGCGAACATCATTTTGTAGCTCTTGGAAATCCACTGCCTGTGCCTCGTCCTTCAGTTCTGAGAGCACTAATAAAATATTAGAATTTTTTCTAATGATATTATTAATCTTTTTGTGCCAGCTCTCAGTCACGTTGTTCGTTCGGTGACGCTGCTTAAAGCACGATACTATGTGGATCATTTCTATTTGAACCCATTGCGATGACATGTATTCATTAAAGTTTTTGATGCCTGGCATTTGTGGCATGTCTGACGAAATTTCGATCCAACCTTCGTGAATTTTTAGGGCCGGCAGATGGGCAAGGGCCGCACATTTTGCTACATAGGTACTACCCTCGCGTCTAGATAATATATTAAATTTTTCTGCATTGTTGTACACTGCTTGCGAAAAATGAAAATAACATCCGGTGATTTTTGCTAACGGGTACAGTTTGCGGAACGCGTTGATTGCCGCTTTCTCAAAATCCACTTTTAATTCATCAGGTTGAAACCCAGGAATGTTTTGTTGAAAACTTTTAAACATTTTTTCATAGGTCTCCTGCTGCTTGTTGGGCAATATAACATAAATGCAAGGCAGTACTCTTGTGTGGTCAGCAGTAGACCCAATGTCCGCATGAAAAGTGTACAATTGCACAAACGGTTCTGGAACGATCCGAAAAGTACCGTCTGCAAAAAACTTCTTACAATTTGCGAGCCATTCCTTGGATTTTTCAGTAACAAATATTAAAAAGTCGTCTTCTTTGACACAAAGCCAGTCCTGGGCTAAGCTTTCTGGTAACAGGATGTCTTCGCAGCATTCGAAAGATTCTTCCTCGCGGCGGGCTCTATATAAACTATCTTTTTTGTTGCGTAGAATCGGCAGTTTGTCTATATACTCAACGGTCATAAACTGCCTCATTTCTTCCTTAAACAAGGTTGGGATTGGTTTATATGACGTGGTCACCATCTTTTTTAAATTAATTATGCTGCGCTCTATGTCAATGCTCTCATGGTCTGGTATACAGCAATGTTCGCACTCTCGAATTATCTCAGTTTTGTCAGGGTTGAGCAATACTGAGCCATAGCAATGACCAACCTTGTCGCAAGTCCATACAGAAGTCCGGCATTTGTGATTTTCGCGTTTTAAGTAATGCCTCCGACCGCCCTTGATCAAAATTTTACCTCTGCGGTTGCTTTCAATGAAGCTAAAAGTTGCAACACTATCTTCCAAATTTCTTGAAGCCATTGAAAGTCCTGACAAATTACTTTTTTGAGAAGATAAGAATTATATTCTCACAACGACTAAATTATGTTATGTCACATATGACAATGATAGATACGTATGTTGAAGTGTATGCATATTGATTATTATCTAGTGTCTATGATTATTTAAACGTTTATGCCTAATCAACTAGTTTTCAACCTTAGAGTATTTACTAATCATCAATTTACGAACCGACTACTATTACTTCTTTGCTAACAAAAATATTTGAATATTTATTATTTATTTATTTAATTATGCGGCTGGTCATAAAACATATAGGGATATTAAGCTATTCATAAAAAAATTGTATGGAAAATAATGCGAATGGTTACAAAACATACCGGGAAAATAAGTTTTTCAAAAAAAAATAGAATGGAAAAATATGCGAATGACTAAAGTTGCTATAGGGAAAGGAAGATTACGAGAAAAATATAAAGTGAGAAATAATGCGAATGGTATTAACTGCAATTAGGAAATAACGATTTTCGGAACATACAGTATACACTCGCAGAGGCAAAATATTCCTTTTGTGTGTATGAAAATATTTTAGAAACATTCTTGGGGAAACATTCATTTTAGAATGTGTCGATCCGAAAAGTGCACAGTTCGGAAAAATATGTTACGCTTCTGAGCCTAAAAAACATAAAAAACTAAGATACGCACTCCATACTCACAGTCCATAGACGCCACCGCCATCCCTACCACAACCAAAATACTCCAAGCCACCAAAAAACGCGCCATTGCATCTGCACCAAACACCAGCGGGGAAATGCATCTAGCTGCCACACTTGATTGCCCAATTAGTCTTTATCCTTATCGAATAAAATAACGATCCCTTTAATTGCTTATCCACAGACCAATCAGTGAGAAAACACGTTAAAGTAATCCCTTTTTTATGCGCATTCAATTTGTCTCGTTAGTGGGATCAAAACATCCAGCACAGCGCAAAGCCAAAGGGAAGTGGGGGTCAGTAATTGATGCGCCTACACGCTGATTGGCTTATCCTGTGATTCCTGTGCGTGTGTTCAACTTAATTGCTTATTATGGTACCTAAACCTAGAGTAGGTTAGGATAAGACTAAAGGGTAAATAGGTAGTTAACTAAGTAGTTGTATCTAAAGCTGAGATTTTCGTGATTAGGGTCAGGACCAGGGTCCTGCATATCATGGAAACTACAAAAAAGTCGCTTTTTTACACATGCAATATATTTTTCACATTCAATTAATCCTCACAACATAATATTAATAATTTCTTAGGCTTAGGTATTGATAGGCATGATATAAGATACTCGGAGCGCACAGAGTTACACAGGCGAATAATATCAAAATGAGACGATTGAGACATCAGTGTAAGTTCAAAATTGGCCTTCATAAAAATCGTGGCACACTGTTAGTGGCAAGCCTCATAATTTGCAAACAGCTGGTGCGGTGACGTCACAGTTCGCACTTTATCATTCCTTATCACACCATCGATCACCATTAACCACGTTATTGGGTTAACTACTGCACGTATTAGGTACCTCTTATCCTTAACGAGCGAGATATTATTAATGGACTGTGTTAATACAGGTTTCATCCTGGCAAAGTGACTAATAATAAGTAAGTACGCGCAGAAGAGAAGGGCACAGCGAAATTTCATCTAACTCGAATCTGGACCCCAACTTGAGAAGTCCTTTTACCATTCAGAATCGGAAGGGGTGTTAAAGATGATGCATGAATCACCCTCCACTCGTTTAGCTCGGCACCTTTTCAACTACAAGACAAGTATTCATTGGGTACGTATATGTATGTATACCTAATGTTGTGTTCTGGGCGATGAGTGCTCTCGAGGATGTACTGATAGGTATTTGCGTTGAGTGTTCAAACACACATACCAGAAGATATGTTGGGACACGAGTATGAGTAGTATGACCTTGTTAGATCCTATAGAGTTTAACAGTTATTAAACACTAACACGACAATATTTTTTATTAGTAATACCTAACACTATAAACCGGGATAATCTGTTTCATAAAATATATATTATTAGACGATAATAAAGATTAGTTATCGAACAGCAAATACTGGCACGTGTGTATTGTTTCAGGTGTCCTCTACCCCCTCCCCCTCGCCCTCCCTCCGCCAGCACCGCGCAGGTGCTACAATTCGCAGACATCACTGCTGCCAACTTAGCTTGGTCTGACAGTCGTGTCATTTTCTATGACGGCTGATCCGTGATCACGTGGTGCTTTCCATAGAATACGAGGCGCCGAAAGCTCGGGCCCGGCCCCGGCCCGGTCTAGCGTGAGCTTAGAGCATTTAGTAACTGGAGACGCCATGGCTGTCATTTTCTGTACAAAATAGTCTACCGATTTTTACGGGGGAAGGGCACGTCAAATGTATGGCTATTTGTACACGATTTGTACGTAACGTACAATTATCCATGTCAGACAAATGTCAGTCCATACAAAAGTTTGCACAAATGTGCAAGGTTTTCGGCAGAGGGGTAAGCTCTAAAGGCGACTCCGGTTATTAAATGCTCTAAGAGCGTGAGACATCCTTAAGACGGTCTTTATTTTGGATAGGTAGGTAAAAAGTCGTCATAAGTTTTTTGCCAAAACGCCAGTGAAAGCTATTCCAATTTTTCTATATCAAAGGCATAATTTGCTCCCAGCTCCAAAACATCTGAATAAAGTTATGCTATGAGATGAAAAGTCAGATCGATGTGAAAACAGAAGAACGTTGATTAAGCCGTTGGAAATGGGAACAAATAATGATTTGTGTGATTGATTTGCAACTAGCTGCAGCTCACAACTTAGACAAGAAATATTTCTTCATCGTCATCTTATTTAAGGTTATTAATAAGTATTTAGGTATTTGTGCACCAAACATTTGAACATACAACATAATATAATTAATAAATACGATGATTTGATACCGTGAAATGTATAAAATATACTTTTCAATTATTATATCTCATGAAGCTTTTAAAACTTGTGCCAACCTATATTACCAGGATAGGTACTATTTTAATAGTTCCAATTCCAGATAACGAGTGTTGATTATATTTTGACAGTCTGCTATCAGTACACGAAAACACTCTCATTACTCGGCTATCATCGGGCCGTCGATCATTATCCATTATGTACTATATCAATTTATTGGCCACTTTGCTTATCGCCACTGCCCAATATCCAGACGGATTGGTAAACTCTTACCAAATTTTCCATTGCACTTGGCTATACCCATTATTATTCACAACGACGGGACTTAATCGCGTAAAATTAAGTTTCAAATTTACCTCCGACGTTTCGAGGACGGCGTTGTCTCCGTGGTCTTGGAGAAGACTGGCTAAAGTTGACATCAACAACGTTTTGCGCACTATAAATATAGGAATATCACCGTATCGACACACACCACTCACGATGTTCGATTTTGAACCTAGGTTTATATTACTAATGACTGCGTTCCATGTGGATGAGATCTTAAAACCTTCGCAGCAGTCGAAAATCGTCAGGCGAACACGTTGCTGAGCATTTACTAGTCAGGGTTTAACTACTGGATTGAGCTTCACAAGCCTAGAATACTTTCTACAGATCGTGGGTTCTATTGTCGAAAAATCCGTGAAGCCATTGAAATAAAAAAACATAGAAATTTCAATCGAGCTTTATTTCGTAAATAAATGGTGTGAAATAATTTATTTTAAGTTACAGTCAACGTCCCTATTATGAATATTTACAGCGCAGTGAACATGTTTTGTTGTGACGGAGTGTCCGCACGCGCGCTCGCTGACGATGACGGCCGATAGGCTCGATAGCACTAATGCTGCTTAATCACTTATATTGACGAGCTAGCTGGAGTACCACCACGCTAATTACATCGGCTGAATGTTCCTCGATAATCCTTTAATGAGCTTATTTACTTCCCACAGTTCGAAGTTTTGTTCAATTACTTTATATCTAACTTTACCTTTGAAATATAAATGTGAAAATTACAGATACCTAAGTATGTGAAAAAATTAATCAAGATAATGTAGGTACCGTAATAATAGTAGGTACTATACCGTAGGTATACAGAAAATACACTTCCTACAAAACCGAAGTTTGATAGCGATTCAGAGACGAATTATGTTATCCCTTTCTAATGTACGGCACTATCCCTTTCGGCTATTTAGGGGTTGTCAATTTTCAAGTCATTATCTTATATGTGGTCGTTCGTGCACGCAAAAGGACGTCAAGTGGTACCAACCCTAAGGGCCCTTACGCACTTGCGGTTGGCCGCTTAGGCGGTTCGTTCGAGCGGCCAGCCGCCTGACGCGGTTGATATAGCGGCTGGCCGCCATAGCGGCCAGCCGCGGTGTAACCGCGATACAACCGCGTTAAGCGGCTGGACCGCTCGGCATCTTGGGTCCATTAAAAAAATGGACGCCGTTGAGGTAGCTTCTGTTATATATTTGTACTACCTAAAACAACAAAAGAAAAATAATAAAAAAGATACTGGATTCATCCTTTACTAGAAACACGCAACGAATTTGGCCAGTTCACAAGCTGCTTTCAAGAATTGTTATTTGCTTTCTTTACTATAAAAAATAATCTACGTTTTTTATTTTTTATTATTAATAAATTATTCTATATCTACATGCTAAATAATATTGTAGTGGACGAATACGTCGGCTACAAACTCATCGGCGGCTCGCCGCACCCTGAACCGCCAGTGCGTATAGACAAGTTGGCAGCCAGCCGCATAATTGCTCGGAGCAATGCTGTGCCGAACGGAGTCGAGTTTGCCCGAAGTCAGGAGTGTCTCCCCAATGGAACATACAAGATATTCTTGAAATTGTACCTACTTAAGTACTCATTTTTATTTAAAGTCAAACGCGTTTTGGCAACTAACAATGGATGTTACCACCGTGCTCTGTTTTATCTTACAGGGCCCGTACGTATTATGCAGCTGTGGTGTATAGACAATGTTTTTGGTGTTTTAACTTAGGTACAGTAAGCTTAAAAGAATGGCTACCCACTTAGTACCTAACTTAAGGATGACTCACGCTAAACCGGGCCGTGCCCGGGCCGAGGCGTCCGACATGTCATTTTCTATGACGGCTGATCGGTGATCACGTGGTGCTTTCCATAGAAAACGAAGCTCCGGAAGCTCCGGCCCGGCCATGGCCCGGTCTAGCGTGAGTCGTTCATTACAGTTCGTGGTCAATCATAAATTTGAAAGCTATACTTTCCTCAAAGTAACCAAAAATGTTAACAAGTAGGCAGGTAGTTACGTAATATTATTTTTTTATACAATAGTACAATTAGATTGTATAAATTTCGCCAACCAATGTTTTTTTTTTCAATATTTTTTTATCCAACTGTTTTTTCACACTGTATTCACCACATTAATAATTATAAGAACGAACATGTTAATCGTAATTACTGCAAGTAATTTACCTTCATTCACGTTCACTTCAGTACGGTTACCATCAGTTTGTCAGTGACATAAACGCCGTCGAGAACGTAATTTACTTTCTATACGTCCCGTTTGCACTAATATGCGAGTGCGAGCGAGATGTATAGAAAGTAAATTACGTTCTCGACGGCGTTTATGTCACTGACAAACTGATGGTAACCGTACTGATATGACCACTCGAGTGACACAAACAACCGAACCCGTGCACATTCCCACACTTTTACTTTACGTCTCGCAAATTATGTACTTGCTTCACGAAACTCAATCAACGCTATTGGCTCGCCTTCACACTTGAATGCCTTCATGAGAAACCACAGCACTACTTTACTAAGGGGATATAGCCCTTATATAATCGAATTAAAGTCGATATTGTCCTGAATAATGTTGATTAGTTGATAAAGGCAGTGTATAATCGAGTGGAAGCGTGCGCACGATGATGCACTTGAAGAAAGGACTTTATTAGCAAGTGTGCAATGTATATTCAAATTTGTGGGAATATTTGCAATTCGTTTAAATAGGTCTGTTTCTTTGGTTTATTCATGCTTAGCAAATTGATTTTATATGCTTTTATTTAGTTATATTATTAATAATAATTCGTAAGTAAGACCAACAAATCAAATTAAAGATATTTGCCTGTTTTATTTATATTTTATCTGGGTAATCTAATCTCATACTTACATCTGACGATTTTTTAAGTAACTGAAAGTAATTAAAGCCTCCAACCAGTGAGTCTAATCAGATTCACTCAAACAACCATACCATCATATCGTATCATACACCGCGCGAAAGCGCACAGGTGACAACGTTTGACATCATCACACCCCTCTGACCCCTCCCCCCCCACCCTCTTTATACCTCCTCGAGCCGCGCTCTGAACTCAATAAATGTTTTATTACGAGTTTTATTAGCTGTAATATAAAGGAATGACACGGATTAAACCATCACGGCCGGGCCGAGGGCGCAAATCGCTGGATAAACGCAATATCGCGCCCCCCGGGGCTGAGGGTGCGGTGGGGGGTGGTTGCTGGAGGGGTGGCAGTGGGCAGTCAGTCAGTTACGTAATTATTTACTTAAGTAATACTAACCAACCGACGACGAGATGGTCAGTTATAGTATTTTTCAAACTGGAAGGGGGCTGTCCATAAATTACGTCATCGTTTTTTGACGATTTTCGACCCCCCCCCCCCCCTAACATCATCCAAAAATCATGCTTCGAATGACCCCGTTTCCTCCTACGTCATGCTACCATCATCCGATGTCCAGACCCCTCCCCCCTAATTTGAAATGACGTAATTTATGAATAGCCCCAAGGGTACGATGATTATTATACAATTTATAACCTAAACATGTCAAATGTCGCAAAATTGTAGTGAATTGACATGTACTTATCATCGTACCCTTCCAGTTTGAAAAATACTACAGTACAGGTTATGAATGAATGAATAATATTTATTTCAGATTATTAATAATCCATATTCTTGTTAGTAATACACATAAGTCAACAGCGTTGGTTAGTAAACAGTTTTATCTACACACATATCATAAACCCTCTATTATGCCTTCAAAATCCGTAAATAATGGCCCACATTACGATAAACTGTTTTGTTACAGCAAATTTCTTATGTGTGAAAATGTTGTAATATTACTATATCAAAATCGATTTGGTAATGCATTAAAATTTCGAACATCGCTGAAAAAAAAAAGCAATTTGGTTTGATCCCTATTCTAACATCAGTCGAGATGACGTTTTATCTACCCTCAACTAGCTTAAGGAGCCATTTGAGGGTAGATTTTGTTAACTTTTATTTAAATACCTCAAGATACAGAGTATAGTTTGTCACTGGAAAAAAAAACTACGGATGCGTGACGTGCGTGAAAAAAGTTTTAATTTGCCGCCATTTGAAGTACAGTTTATCTTTTAATTAATTTGTAAGTAAAAAATAATTTGTTTTATTGTTTGTAAAATGTCGTGTAAAATGTGCGATAAAGATATTTCGGAGACGCCACCTCATATCCGCGAGTTCCGCCAGAGCAAAGTGCCCCAATGACGGCTGTAAAATAGGTTAGTGAGTATATCATAGAAAGTTTATAATATATGTGTAGTTAAAGCATAACTGTACATAATTAGGCATTAAAACACTCGTGTGATAATATCATGAAACTCACTGCGTTCGTTTCATAAACCCACACTCGAGTTTTACACACATAAACTACTATAGTTGGTAGTACAGGTAATTAATAGTGGTTTTGCGTTAACTCGAATGACCAGGTAGGTACCTATAGCTATACGGTAGTTAAAGTTTTTGCGGTAACTAGGGGAGGGAATTGAAATTGAAAATTGAAATCTCGCGTTTAGTAACTAAAAAATCTTGAATAAAACCGTAATACCTACAGTAAAAAAACGCTATAACGGTGATAGATGTACAGTGAAACTACCTACTCTTCGTTAGTGATTCCATTTCCTTACCAAGTTGCTCGGGGTCGGGACGAAACTCGCGAGTCTCGACACCTGCAGCAGCGCATGGAGCCCGATTCAGATTTAACAATTAGGTAGTTATGGTTTTGAGCTGGGTTTGACGCGATCTTGACGATCATCTTGGTGAGAGGCGCCCGCGCATCGCACGCTCGACTTCCACTTCATTTCGCATGCTCCTGATTGGTGCGTGAGCGATCTTCGAGGTCGTAAATATTAAAACCAGTTCCGCTCAAAGTAATTACAAATTGTCGAACGAGCGAGCGAAGCAAAGTGAAGTTCTTAGAAGTGAAGTTTTTACATTCACCACACGGCTGGCGAGGGGCACGTCCCGGCATTTCTATGTTTTAAGCTGAACTATCATTGATACACGATAACTTAAGTAAATTTGTTCTAATTTAAATAAAATTGGGTGAATGTATAGTTGAGGGCATTATATTTTAGTCATTAAATTTTGAGCAGGCTCGAACAAGAGATTATTGAGCTAGAAGAGCTTAAAATGCTAAAAAGCTATTTGTGAGGGGTCTTGCTATTCTGGCTCCAATTTCACCACGGTGACAGGTGCGACACTTGTACAACATCACTGTTGCTGACGTCACAGGCATCCATGGGCTACGGTTACCGCTTACCATCGGGCGGGCCGTATTCCTGTTTGCCACCATCATTGTTTTATTAAAAAAAACTTTATTATATCGGAAAAAAACAGATATTTCTCTTGCTAATAACTCATTACCTGTCAAGAATTACCTACAATTCTTCTAAATCTTGACAATTGTCAGAAACTTCGCAAAAGAAATATCAGTTTTTTCCGATATAATAAAGTTTTTTTAAATAATACAATGATGGTGGCAAACAGGAATACGGTCCGCCCGATGGTAAGCGGTAACCGTAGCCCATGGATGCCTGTGACGTCAGCAACAGTGATTTTACAATTTTCGCACCTGTCACCGTGGTGAAATTGGGGCCTGGTAATTTTAATTGCAAGAAAGTATTGGTCGAGTTTGGAATCAAATGAAAGTGCTCGGTTTAAACATGTATAATATTGTTTTTTGAATTTAAGATTTTAAAATTAGGTACTCAATGTCAAAATAGTTTTGATTGTTCTTATACCAGACATACTCGTAAATACACTTTTTGTGTGAAACTGTATAATCACTGTAAAATAATGCCTATTGTGCAATCCAAGATGGCGGCCATGCACTAGGTATGTCATAAAAGTCGTCATGGATGTCGTTTTATAGGTTTTATTTATTTATTAATTAATTAATTTATTTATTTTATTTAATATATCGCTCCTTGAGAAACATAACGTCATTATCCAAAAAATGGGGTTTTTGAGTTAATAACGCCATCTAGCTCGTATGATCGTAACGCACGCAATACGAAGACACCTATCGCCCTAGCTCTATTAGAACCACCAGAGGGCGCTAATGTCGTTATGGCGAATAGAGGGAATAGGTGCCTGTCTCATATGAACAATGTCATTAAAGGGAAGTAAATTGTATTTTTTTGCTTAGTGACGGTTTTCTATGAGATTCAATGGTAAGTACGTCAATTTACATAAGAAATAGTGTATCTATACGTACTATGTCACTTTAAACTTATAATATGGTATCAAAATCAAAACTCAATTTAAAGCAATATCGTACTTTTCCCTTTAAGGACACTTGTACTTTTGAATTTAATAGAATAGAATAACGTTTTGAAATAAGTAAAGTGACATTACACCTATAATGACGGTTTTGCTTAAAACTTAAAGCTATAATGCTGACTAAAAATAAAAACGTACTGTTCTTTTACTTTAAGTGACATTGTGATTTTAAGAAGCTGACAGAAGTTTTAGCAGGTCGATCGTCATTATCTGTGTAGTGTCAATATGCTAGCTTAGTTTACCATAGCGACAGTTGGCATGCTTAAGTGAAAAATGTCGTTTTAAGCTTAAAGCCACTACAACTGGTACAGAATAGAGATGTGCGCCGATGGCAAAATCATCGGCGGCGGCGTCCGATGATTTTTTGACCGGCGGCGGCGGCGTGATCGGCGTGAAATCGGCGTGGCATATTTTTTGATACTGCATGAGAACGTGGCTGTAGAAACTCTATATTAAAGCCTTCTGAGTATTTACTAGGCTATCCAAAACATATTATGTGTGTTTTCTAAGTTATTGCCGAAAATTATATCCCATCATGACACTTGGCAACAATTTATTACCAATACCAACCTAACGGTTACCAACGGTATGTCTAAATATTAAAATAAAAAGGATACTTTAAAACGCTACATTTAGGCAGTATTTTTACTTACTTACTTTGTAAGTGATATACAAATAAACCACAAAAAAAAATCTTTATAAGTTAAGTCTTATCTGTGTATATTGACTTTTCCCAGCCGCTGTCGCCTCACTTAGGATTTGTTACGAAATAATGATGAACTACATACTTTACATGTGTCTGAACTGAAGTTTAACAGAAATGTAATGTTAGATGTCATCGTTTTCGAAAGAAAACGTCTCTGGCAGGTAGATTCGCTCAACAGAATGTTTTTGAAGTGTCCTGTTTTATGGAATAGGTACTAAGGTCTACTTTGTTTTCTTTACTGCTATCTTAGTGATGATAGTTGGTGATTTAAGTTCCTATAAGTACCTAGGTATCATTGTTTAAGTATAGCTTATTGCGAAGCTTTAGACTGATTTTTATAATTTTGATTGAAATATACAGGGTGTCCCTAGCCATTGGACAAAGCCGAAATGTACATATGCATTGGGGTATTTAGAACCAGTATACAAAGTATCATAACAATCGGTGTAGCGGTTACGAAGAAATTAACAAATTACATTTTTTTTTACTTTGGAGCATTCTGTATGTGTAAAGGCCTGCGCAAACCGGCGGAGCGCAGCGCAGATCACCGAGGAGGATTTACGCCGCGCAGCGCACACCGGCGAGGTAAAATCCCCCGCGATACCGCGAGCGGCCGCCAGCCCGGCGCTGGCAGCCGGCGCACCAGGGAGCACTTCGGCGCAGGCCGGGGGATGCCGCGGCATGCCGCCGCGTGTACTCTATCAAAAGGGATTAGTGACTAGTGTGCACGAGTTCTCCCCCGTCGTCCCGGTGCTACCCCGGCGCACTCGGGAGCCCTCGGCGCATACCGGGGGATGCCGCGGCATGCCGGCGCCTACCGCCGCGGTATCCTCTAACGTGCTCCTCGATGCCGCGGAGTAACAATCCTCCGTGATGCTCCGAGGTCGGCCTCAAAGCATTTAAATTTATACCAGAATGTAATTGAAATAGGGAAGAACATACATTGATAATTTTAAAGTGATCTGCGCTGCGCTCCGCCGGTTTGCGCAGGAATTTAGTAGCTCCTGAGGTAATAAATAGTATGAAACCTTCTTCGACCGTTTTGATTATCTTTTTTATTTATGACATTAATAAGATTCTGACTTTTGATAAATTTCATCATTGCTGCACATTTTCAAACAAATTGTCAAAAGCACTGCCAATGATTAATACAGTATGTTTCTTTATGTTGTCGATTATTGGAAATAACTTTTGTTTGATAATATATCTTTTTATCTTTTGTTCTAATTGAAAAAATTTTTACCGTTAGGGGTCATCCATAAATTACGTCACACGAATTTCTAGGTTTTTTTTACCCCTCCCCCCTCCTTGTCACACTTGGTCACATTTGGCAAACCCCTCCCCCCTGGTGTGACGTCACATTTCCTCAACGAAATCGGCAAATATTTATTTAAAATTTTATCGAAATATTTTTGATAAAAGAATTATTAGTAATTTTATAACCCAAAACTGATTAAGAAATAAAATTAAACGAATAAAAACGATTATCGTTTCAAAAACTTTTTATTTAACTGTATAGCGAATAAAATAATTTAAATAAATTTTCGATTACTGATGAAGTTAAAGTGACATCACAAAGTTTGTGACTCCCCCCTCCCCCTAGTCACAACATGTCACATTTTCTTGACCCCCTCCCTCCCCCTAAACGTGTGATGTAATTAATGGATGACCCCTTAGAGCATTTCTTAGAAGTAACCCTACGTCGGATTTCAGGGTTTGTCCAATGGCTAAGGTCACGCTGTATATTGTTAAGTACAAGAAGCTGATATCACCATAAAATGACTAAGAATTGATCGTGTGTAATTTTATATGAAATTGTATATTATATAAATTAATAAATATGATTTATTTATTTATCACATAATATACAATTTCATCTACGTTCTACAAAAAAGCTGTGCGAAAAAATATCAAATAATAACCTGAGATCCAGAAACTAGATCTTGTTTAAATTAACACTAAATCGTTATCACAGCTAACACCGCAACGCCAAAAATGATGCTAATTTGGTACACCGACAAATAAGCGAAAAAGCATAAGGATCTTTAATTTATACGTCTGATACTATCTATTCACTACGCAACATGGAATAAGACACGATAGGTATAAAAATTTCCCACGCCGATTATACGCCGGTCAAATTTATCAGCGGCGGCGGCGTGGAAAAATCGTCGGCGGCGGCGGCGCGGCGGCGCGGCGCACATGTCTAGTACAGAACGCTTATAACGGTGTGGTTAATGAATGTCACTCGTTGTTTAATGTCACTGTGTTGTATTTTTTCTATAAGGTTCATAATAGAGTTGTATTATGGGTACCTACTAGACGACTATTTATAATTAGATAGATATAGCCACATTACGAGCCCTATTGATCTAACTGTGGAACTAGGTTGGTATGTGTAAGATTCCCATATTTATTAATTATAATATAATATTGTTTATGTGTTGTGTGATACTTTTTCATTCATCAAAATTAGCAAGTTATTTTTGTGATGTCTGTTATGTTCCAATTTTATTTCTGACAAGGTGACACAAAACACACATTAATTATTATTATCACTAGGTAGGTACTAACCTATTAATTACCCATAAAACTATTGTTCTCTTACAGTAGAAAATGTCTCAATGTGTCTTGAATGACAAAAAAGTTTAAAGCTATTTTAATAAAGTTAATACTACTGTTTTAGTTGAAACTGTTAATAAAGTTAATACTTATGATGATGAAGAATTCGTACCTCCTTCAGAAGAGCTAGTTCTAATAACGTAATGTGTCGCTTGTGTGATTTTTGTTGTTTTTCCGGGTTGGTTTAATTTTGCTACTGGCTGTTTCTAAAGTATTTATAATGTTGTTATTTTGAATTTGAACTTGTGAATGTGTATTTGTGGTATCTCTTCTTGTAAGGTGTCAATATTACTTCGTAATTCTAAGTTAAACTGATCGTGGTTACAAATAAGAGTGTGTTTCTGTTTAGGTGTTTTGCCTATTTATGAATTAATTGCTTACGGTGGATATAAGTCTTAAACTTTATTTTTGCTCTCACGGGTCTGTGATCGGAACTAAATTTAAACCTATTGATGTACCTAATACCTACATAAATAAATATCTCATTAAACTTTTGTCAGATGAAAATATTATTATATAAGTAGTCAATTTCGTGTGTGATATTCCGCCAGGCGAAGTCCAGGTCCAGCGACTTTGAAGTTTTTTTGAGAAAGAAGGAATTACTTATCTACGTTCATGTTTCGACCAAAGGCAAATGGAATAGACCTAGAACTACGGTCGTTTCTGCTGCCAAGGCCATATGTGGTCCAACTATGTATGTGTGCTTGATCTGACTTCACCAAGGACAATGGTCCATGTTTCCTGCTTTTTATCAGTAGATTTATTTAGAGGGTCATAATCTCGTAATACTCTTCAATTTTATCATCGCAATGTGTGTGTAGATGTTGATGCGTAGGCTTTGATTGCGGTTAAGGTATGTATATAGCTTTGGGATTTGGGATATGCTTAACGTCAACACAGCCACCTTGTCGGAGTAATTTGATAATCCGACAATGTTGTCCTGCCACTTCTTTTTGACGACAAAGCGTGTGGGTATCTTCCGCCAGGTAGTTTCAAAGTAGCGCCAATAACAGAAAAGCTAACGGGAAAACGTCTGAGGTGGTACGGTCATGTACAGAGGCGTCCTGTAGACTACATGGTTAAGGTAGCGCTCGATATTTCAACGACGAAGCGAGGACGTCGAAGACCACCTGCCACCTGGCTGACGACGGTTCAGCGAAACCTGAAAGACCTCAATATAGACGCCGACGTTGCACTCAATCGTGCAGAATGGAGGAAAAGAACAGGGAAGGCCGACCCCAAGTAAATGAGAACAAGGCCTAGCAGGATGATGATGACGTGGGTATCTTCCGCCCGGGGATTCTTAGCACCACTTTTACAGGGTACTTAGCGCCGTAACGAGGAGTCGTACATGTCAAATGAGATTGGGCCATAAGCCCACCATGCTGGTTCAGTGCGGGTTGGTGGATCGCCAGAGGCTTGTTTGGTATTCCACAGGGTGACCACGTGCAGGAGAGGCTGGTCTGGGGTCCGTTACATGACATTCGGGCCCCTTACATCGCATCCCTCAATTATTATCCTCCCCTTTGTTTATTTACTTTGGTAATTTTTGATCGTAAAAATATAGGCAAACAAAACAAGCTAAGAATACTCTAGTTTTAAAGAAAAACTAGTCTTATTTGCTAATTTTTTAAGACTGAAAGTCGCTTACTTTAGTAAATATTAATTAACACCCATGTAAAATGATTCTATTTGCGCTTTTTCTTTGAAATAAACGTTAAGTTATATCAAATAACTGGATATAGTGTCACTGTTCCATAAATTGAATCAATATTGCGAAGTCGTCATGTGACATTAAGCAAAACTAAACGGAATAGTGACATTACAATTTTCTTTTAATTGAATTATCTTAGAAATTAAACAAAAAAAACACAGTTTACTCAAATGACTCACAAGATTAGTTTAAAATCGAACAAAATATAGCAAAAAACTCTTTCTTTCATCTCTAGTACGGCAGTTTTAGACGTTTGAAGATTTCGAAAATTTTAAAGCTCTGTACCCAAAAAACACGTTTTTCGCTTAATGACACTGTGTTTCTCAAGGAGCGATATTTATTTCGGATAACAAGATCCATACATTTTACATTACATATATAAATACCATACATACATACATTTTACTTTACATATATTTAGGGAGTGCGGATTTCGAAAATGATGACAATTTTGGAATGCAAGATGGCGGCCATGCGCTATGTCATAAAAGTCGTCATGGATGTCGTTTTATAGGTTTTAGGGAGTGCGGATTTCGAAAATGATGACAATTTTGGAATGCAAGATGGCGGCCATGCACTATATGTCATAAAAGTCGTCATGGGTGTCGTTTTTTAGGTTTTAGGGGGCCCCGATTCCGAAAATGATGACAATTTTGGTATCCAAAATGGCGGCAATGCAGTATCTCATAAAAGTCGTCATGGATGTCGTTTTATAGGTTTTAGGGGGCGCAGACTTCGAAAATGATGACCATTTTGGATTCCAAAATGGCTGGCCTGCACTACGTCATAAAAGTGGTCATGGATGTCGTTTTATAGGTTTTAGGGGGCGCAGATTTCGAAAATGATGACCATTTTGGATTCCGAGATGGCGGCCATCAGTATGTCATAAAAGTCGTCGGTTTTGGTAAACCGCGAGTTCTCAGTTCGGGGCGAACTACTAGTTAAATGAACGTACGAGGTAACTTTACACTGGATCCGCCTACCTATACATTGTAGTATACAAGCGTCTGTCTGCAACGCCACCCGATCCCGGCAATGAATAATGATTATAAAGAAGGTGCAGTGCGCGCGACAGGCATTGTGCGTGCGCATTGTTTCTGGCCGGGCCGCGGTAATTGCTCGCTAATGAGCCCTGCGGCTGACACTCGGGCGGCTGATCTCATCCCCACTCATCAGAAAACATTATTTTATCTATTCAATTCGGTTTGAGTATATTATAAATGAACTTTCGCATTTGTTGTGCCGCTTTTTCATTTAACAGTGGTTGATTACGGACCTGTGTGCAACTGTATGGTAAGATAGTTCAATACGTAGAAAACTTCGTGAAAGGAAATTTCGCTGTCAGACTCGTGTTATGTTGTGATGTGGATTATGATTAGTTTAATGACACAAGCGACACCGCGACACCGCGAAGCAAGCCGGAGCTAAGTTGGCCTGCATGTCTGTAAAACTTGTAAAATAAGGTGTTCCATTGTTTTAATTAACACATTCAGTGCCAGCCCGAGCTACGCGCTACGAGCGTAGCCGATAACATGGGAAAAACCGTATGTAGCGAAAAGCGCCTACGAACAGTGAACTCCCCTAGGGAGTCGCTGGCAATGAATGTGTTAAGCAACCGGTGGGAATCCAAGATAAGGATTAAAATGGCAGTTGATGTCACAATTACCAACAATAACTTAATTGAATCTGAAGGTGTTGATCGTGGAGCCCATCAAATGGAACGAGCTCGGCAAGGCGCGAGGCGGAGCCGCCACGCCCCCGCCGCTAATTGGTCGCGGCGCTAAGCCGTATGACACCAGTACTGATACAACTCAAGGCTATATAGTGACAGCGAGGTGACGCAAGGTGACAAGATGTCAACAATGCGACGACAAACGCTAGTCTGACTACGCTAAGTTTTCATGCCGTGTCATTAAGAAAACAGTAAATAAAATTACTATGATATAAAATGACAACTAATTTGTTATAAAGAACTAGACTGCTTAAAGGTACTGTTACACATGCTCTAAAATAGCATGCTAAAAAGCGTGCTATTGAGTATGCTCAATACGAGCATGCTTATGAGCAGTTTACATTTGCTAGCAATAGGCATGCTAGTTTTAAGTATGCTCCTGAATAGGCATGCTCAAAGCAAACACTCCAATACACATGCTATTTTATAGCGTGCTCTCTCGCTCTCTGTCAGTTCAAACAAAGCCATGGACAATCAAACAGCTATCCGTATGGAACTGAATAAAATCATCCTTTTGCAATCATGCAATGCATCCAGAAGCTTATATCAGCTCGGCAAAAAAAGAAAAGAAAGAGAAATATTTGGGTCCGTGATTGAATATCTAGAAGACAGGACTTTGGAGCAAGTGCTCATTTGCTTACAGAAATGCAAGTAGAAGATGCTGCGGGTTATAAAAACTATTTGCGGATGCTACCGCATCAATTTGACTTTTTACTCTCTCAAGTTGAAAGCGCTATACAGAAACAAGATACTAGCATGCTCAATAAGCAAACCCGTTCACACGCGCTAAAAGCACGCCCCCTCCACCCGCGCTGCAGGTAGCATGACCAAAAATCGCACGACCGTTGATTTTTGAGCAAACTTAAAATGAGCATGCTCATTATTAGCAATGTTTCGACACACATACTACTAAGTAGCAATTGCTCAATAGTGGCATGCTTTCGTGCTAGTAATCAGCATGTGTAACAGTACCTTTAGGATATCTGTTATCCGCATATTACAAATCCTCAAAATTCAAATAGCCTCCTTTGACGGGCGGTATAAATAATCAGTTTAAAATTTAGGTAACATTCACCAACGTGTCAACCATCATCGCCCATACTATTCGCCACATTAATACATTTTTCTTTCCAGCTAAATTTTCGGCCGAATTCTTTTTTTTCCTTCTTGTTTACCCCTTATGCGGAAGGCAGAAAATTAATACTGTGTTTTAAATAAGTTTAAAGGATCAAAATAGTGTTTTTGGTGAATTTTGTAAAAATCAAAATTTATACAGGCTGTGACCGCAAACTTTATTTTTGATAAAAAGTTTTTAAATTATACGTGTTCAGCAAATTATATTGTTTTACTGCAGTTTATACTAACGTAATTAGACTTCTGCATGCTCGATCATACGGATACGTGATACGTATTATACTCGTAGCTAGACAGACAGGAAAATGACTCCTCTGAAAAAAAAAACTGGAGCATAAAATTTGTGGGCATCTGTACAACCTATCTTCTTACCCTTCGATAGCAGAAATGACAAATGACACTATATCTGTGTATATAGTGAGTATGCGTCAGATACATATAACTAGCAATGCACGCACGAGAACTTTCCAAAGTTGCGAAACTTTCCACATGAGAATTTCTCGGTAACTTCTGAGAATGTTCTCGAGAACGAGAATTTATTTATTTATTGTAGTTTA
Organism: Cydia splendana; assembly: GCF_910591565.1. NCBI lineage: Eukaryota > Metazoa > Arthropoda > Insecta > Lepidoptera > Tortricidae > Cydia > Cydia splendana. Next base: position 83,674 of record NC_085961.1, on the reverse strand, counting down.
TACCATGAATATTCACGATAGTTTAGGTTCCTTACCCCCAGAAAATTCCGACTTTTGGTCTACCGCTTCCGGTCAGAAAAATGTATGACGGCCCGGCCAAACGGTCAGACCTAGGTGGGGGGTGCTCGACCAAATGTCATAGAGGGACCCTGGCAGTTTTTGATGCGGCCATGTTTTTTTCAATATGGCCAACAATTTTTTTAATTTTTTCAAGTTTGTCCTAGCGCGCTGAAATTTTGGTCACGGAATCTCGGGGTCCCCTAGATGCCTATGAAAAAATGGTTTTATGGAAAAATGCTACAATTGTGGGAAAACTGGCCACTTCTATTTTGTATGACAACTTTTAAACGGTGCGTGATAGGTGGGGGGTGCTCGACGAAATGTCATAGAGGGCCCCGAGACAAAACAAACTGCATTAAAAAAAAAACAAAATGGCCAAATTTAAAAAAAAAAATCAAGTTGGTCCGGGCGCGCTGAGATTTGGCATGGCGGGAGATAGAGGCCTCTAGATTCCTATGACATAAATTTTCTTTTGAAAAAAATCCAAGATGGCGGAACAATAAATTTCCATGTTGCAGAATGTTCTGAGAACATTCTCGAGAACGTTTCCGCTTTTTGGGAATGTTCTGCAATCTGTACATTGCTACATATGACATACTATAACTTTATACATTGAATAATGTAGGGTACTTCTTAAAAAATCGAAACGAGGATAAATTCATCAATACAAAACGCGAGAGTTTAAAGTGTTATAATTCATCAATGGTTCGACTTAAGTAAGTTTGCGAAGTCCTCGGCAATCCCCAACGAGTTGACCGGCTTTTGTTCCGACGGACTTACGCCCGCTAAGCCGCATTAGTCAGCCAACGAGCTTAGGCCTGTGATATAGAGGAGAAGAGCGATGCGATTAACATTATCAAGTAATGTCAACGGCAAGAAGTGGCTATGTAGAGTCTTGGGTTGACTGTCTTTTGGTCCGGCAGACTTACGGCTGCTACGCCGTATCAGTCAGCCAACAAGCTTAGGTTCCATAACACTTGGTAAGCAGAGCGATGTGATTAACATTACCGATTAGAATTAAATCAGAGTAATCAAAGACTGCACAAGACTCTATCAACAAGTCTACGTTTCCATAATTCTGGGTGTAGGTACTTACCTACATAATTACAAAGTAGTACATAGTTTCATATGTAGCGTATTAAGCCACTACTACCTGCTATAAATGGAGTAAGTAAGTATTGAGTTGTGTACGATAGTTGAATAATAGTGTCAAAATTTTAGTTTACTCAATACTATACAATGCTATTCATATTATGTAAACTTAAAATAATAATTGAAAGCTTGGTGCTACATAAGTAGCATCACGTTAAACTTGGCTCGGTTCACAACTTGATTGCAAAATACTTGGCCAAACATTTCCAGACGTTATTAAATTACGGGCAAGTTAAGCTCAGCCCCGAATTCCGAAATTAATCCTTCTTCAAACACTCGGCTCTTTGTTGGGAACGCCGGAGTGCCGATTGATTTCATATTTGGAGCCGACGCAAAAAACGTACAGCCGGTTCATATAATATGTAGGTATACCTTACTCAGTTGCTTTTTTAAAGAAAATATGAGGCCAACCAATTTCCGTTCACTAAATGATCCTGTTTGGGAGGACATAAGTATAATATAAAAAAATAATGCCTGTCCTTAACATTTATGAAGTTCCTTTGAACAAAAAAGATTTACTTGGGTGGTAAGTAAATAAGTTGGTAGATAGGTTACCTATAGGTAATGTAAGAGTTATAATGAAAGTAAGCAACTAAGCTCCGACTATTGATTTACATTGAGGATATTTCAATCGCGTTCATGTAGGTATATTTATAGAATGTGAGTGAGTGATGAGACAGTCTCCCACAAAATGTTGTTGGTAAAGGATGGTTTAAGTTGGTCAAGAGGTAAAGCCTGACTAACAATATATACATAATAATATATGATCATTGTCAAGAGAGCGCTGTTATTCTCGTTTATTACGTGGTGGTGACAGTTCAGTAGGTATAGTATGAAACATTTAGTTCCAATGAGATTCCGCGACAAGGAGATATAGGGCATAAAGGCAAATAGGTACAGTCACCTGCAATATTATGTTACTCTTCAAAGGCCTCAAAAATATGTGACACGCTCTTATGGCTCTACAAATAAGATCGTGTCAGATATTTTTGCGGCCTTCGGAGAATAACATATTATTGCAGGTGACTGTACCTAAGTCAAATTTTTGGTAAACAAATAAAAGTCTCTCTACGGTCCTCACGTGATATATTTTACCGAGCACTACACAAACCGACATATTGCAACTCGCTACACTACGGCTATTGCTAGGTACCTTTACACTATGTACATCGCTACTATTTACACTTATAACTCTGCTTAACCCAACAAATCCAATATAATACATAACCTAAACACAAACAGCTTTTATTAATAATGTTTGTTCAGTGCTCGTAACCGAATTGCAAATCGATTCTACCATTTTTTTGTCTAGTTAGAATCAAATGTAGCGGATAAAAGCACGCACCAAAAGTAGCCGCCACCCTCGAATACTTTTCCAAATAGTGATATATTCATTTGTTAGCACCTTATAATGTCTACAGTTTGAGCTCAAAAGTAACTGCCAATAGTTATTTACGATACAAGTGCGGAAAAGAGGAAATTCGAAACGAGTGGCGATAAATTAAAACACGACCGAAGGGAGTGTTTTAAATCGACACGAGTTGCGAATTACCTATTCGCACGTGTATCGTACAACATTTTACAGTACATATGGCCCTTTAAACTGTTGACATACGCACGAAAAGTGCTATTTTACGCACTAGTGCGGGAAAATAGGACCATATGTACTGTAAAATATATTTTTACACATAGAGACATGTTTATTTTTGTTAAGTTATTAGAAAATGGTAGTCAGTTACAGACTTTAGACGCATACACATACTGATACGTTACTTTTGACGCTGATTGTACCAAAAGCCTTTTTCGAATAAAATGTCCGTCGCCAATAGTATTTCGCAATTTATGTAGTACGCGCGTGCTACTCGTGCGGCTACACACGGAGTTTTTACTTACGCTATTCACATTTACAGCTATATCTATGTAGGATGAGATCCCATGGAATGTTCTTAGCTCTGTGGAATGATTATGGAACACAACAGCAATAATAACGGTTCACAATATAGAAATGTATAAAGCTAATATTCAATTCTATACCATAGGTATATGGGTACAATCGAAATAAACGAATGGTTGTTTGTGCCCCAAGCCCGGGGATACCTATAGTACCTATAGTATAGGCTGTCATGTGGTATCTTTCTTAGCACTCACTGCCCGATTCGAACTTTAAGATACGTCAGTGTCAGTGTATAAAAGTGACGTTTTTATTTGAAGAAACGTCATATTTGACACTGACATATCTAATCCATATCATTTCTAGATATATTAACTGACGTATCTTAAAGTTCGAATCGGGCCTTAAGTAAATACTTAACGAAGTAGCTTTATTTAGAACCGAGTGAAATTACACATGTAAGGCACGCGGCTTGTCACACACATCTATGGCTACTGTACAGCTGAGATCCTTAATATATACACGCCAAATGGTCAAAACTATGTGAGCACTCTCCGGGATTTACCTATATCAGATCAGGCATAACATAAGCACCAGTCAGCAGGAGAAATTGTTAACCAAAATTATCTCAGCACAACTTTAGGTAGGTATTATTCATAAGAGAGTAGTTAAGACTGTGGGAAGATTATTTACTATTTATTAAATTACATACAATTTATGGCGAATACATAAATAAAATTAAATTAAGCGTCATCCTCTTAGGTACCTACTTAATTCTGTTGCTGACTGTACTTAAGACGCCGATTATGCCGCCGGGACTAGTAACAGTATCTCGTAGTTTTGACCATTCTATCCCCGACTGTACTTACATAATACATTTACACCCGGTGTAACAGGGAAGGAGTGCTATAAACGTCTCTTTCACACGACTAGAGCACCGCGGGTGCGACGAGATCAAAGACCTTAAGATACCTATTATAGGTACTTAAACGATAGGTTAAAAATTATTATTATAAATATTATGTAACATCACTTAATAAGTATAGTCCAGTCATTTTCCTGATTTTTCGGTAAGATTTGTGATATCCTTCCACTGATTCCTTCCTGTCTTTTAATGTACCTACATGACCGTATTCAAAACCAAATATTCTACTTGGATTAACAATTATTAAAAAACTAGAAAAGTTTGAAAAAAAAACAACCTTCTTACCATCGCTGAAACAGTTAATTGACCATTTAAATCTTATTACAATGAGATATGGTCTAAATATGGCCAATTAAGTACGATTCTGTTTTTTTAAAGGCAAACATATCAATGTTGGACTTAATTCTAAAGATTCATAGTCGTAGAAATCAATAATTAGGTCCCAAACGAAATCTATTGTTGTTAGTAGTAGTAGTAATAGTAATCACTACGAATGAATGTTTTAGAATGGATTGGCTATGGAGTAAATAAACTTAAAGTTACATAATTTTATTATTAAATATTAAATTTTGGTGTTCGTTCTCAGCTCTCCCATGTCGTATTTAGTCTTATCCTGACGATCAGCGCTGATATCAAATAATTTATGCAGCGACTTGCTTAGTTACATGTTAACGGTTGGCTGCTGAACTAACAGTCAAAGTAGAACTAATAATATGTATAAATAGGCTCTACGTTGGGCGCCATAATGGTGAGGAGACTAAGGGCCAGTTGCATTCACCACAATGAACGGCAGCAGCGAACTATAAAACTTTCCATACAATAAAATTTAGCGAACATTTTAAAAGTGACAGGCAGCTTGGTGCGGTTGCACCTAAGACTATTATTGTGGCCCCCGTTGGGCGCCAGTATGTTGAGCCCAGGTGAGACTGAGCGTGTTGTCACAGAAATCAGAACGACATAGTCTCCTTGTCAGAAAACGGAACTTTAAATAATTAATAAACGTGTTGAAGACACTTAACGAAAGACAATCAGAATAGGAATATTATTCTGACTAGGCCCCACGTTGGGCGCCAGTATGATGAGCCCGGGTAATAAACTTATCGTCACAGAAGTCATGGAAATAAGGGTCACCTCCACGTAAAAGGAGCCTTAAACTGTTAGTGTAGGTGTCAATCAGTCGTGCTACGTGTGCATCTTGCTGCCGGCGTGCAGCGCGAGCGCGCGGTCGGGCAGCTCGAGGCGCAGGCGCAGGTCGGCGGGCGCGGGCGCGGGCGCGCGGGCGCCGGGCGACGGGGAGCGCGGCGGCGGCGCCAGCGGACCCAGCGCCGGCGGGAGCGATAGCACGTACCTGTGGACAATGACGCTGTTACTTAACTGATTCATCACCAACCTCATGTAACTTCCCAGATTTCGAAGGTTGGCTATCAGATCCTAAATTAGTGTAAAAGTGGCTCTGTGAGCTGTAGACCTCGAGAGCCCTCATATTTCTGCCATTTTGAAATAAGCGGAAATAATAAAGCCGAGTAAGAAAAAAATAAAATGGTAAAATCTCAACCCTGGGAGCAAGCAAAGCAGCACAAAAAGAGAAGAAAGAAGGAAAAACGCGTAAAGTGAAGAAACACTGTAAGTACCTGTGTAGTAAGGCTCGGAAGGCAGTAGGTTCAGCGGGCCATAAAGGTGGGGCCACGCCGAGCGCGCCGAGTCCCAGTGCCCACCACTCGCCACCGGCGCCCGCGCCGTTCCACTCGCTCACCACTGTAACAAACAATTATTACCTTCCTACTTGCAACACAGATGGCAAACGAGTGTTGAGGCCAGGGTCATGCCTCAACAATTGTAAAACTAATCGGCGAAGCATTTCCGAAACATCATCAAATCGGCCAATTCTTTTTTGTCGTCACAGTCTTGGCAGAGTGATTTTGACCAGCTATTATAGTTGGATTAAAATATACTGATTGGAGGAATCACAGAAAAACTTACTCGTATGACGCTAGATAGACTGACGTATATAAGGACGCCGACCTCTAGGTCGGAGATGACACATAAAGAAGAAAAAGGCGAAAAAAGTTTGACAAGTACCTATCGCCACTGCAATATCCCCAAGTTAACTTATCTCAACGATTATAGGCCAGTAACCAAAATTCCCAATTTTATAGAAACATCCAATGACCAGTCAAATAAAACCTAATTTCAATGAAACATTGTAATGTTCGCAGCTGGCCTGAAAGCTGCATAAGCCTGATAGGAAAGAACATTGACTAATAGTGAGCTCATTCATGGCGTAACGGGCTAACGGATAGGTAAACTAGGTAGCCGCTTACTTATCGCGGCACGCAGGTGGCAGCGCCACCTGTCGGCGCACTTCGTTTCCGTTGCGTGAAGGGGTCGCTTTCCCTGCTGGCAAATATAGCACTTATCTACCCCGATCAATCAATAAACGGTGCGTGATTTGATGAACGGCTTAAAATAATAAAAAAGAAACCGATGCTAACGCGTTTTCTTTATCTTCATATTTGTGTAAGTTTAATATATATTTGTGGCACATTTTTAAGAGGTCCTATGACATAGATGAGAGCAAAGTGCGAGGACGTGTGCGTGTTTATTTTGAAATCCTGAAATCTTTTTCGCTACAGTTAAGTATGAAGTTAGAGGAAGCGGTGCTCTTCTACGATTCCATGGACTTCGAGTGCGGACTGTTAATAGCGTGGCGATGGCGAGCTAGTCTATGAACATAAATACTCCTGTATTCATACCTGTACCTCTTCTTCCTGTATTATTTGTATCGTTTTCTGTAATGAGGTGTGCAATAAAGAGTATTTGTATTGTATTGTATGTAGCTTCAAACAATGAATTCGAAGTGAAATATGCCTTATATGTATAACTCGATATTACATTTTCGACACGAGTCGAAACGATTCCAAACATTATTAAAAGCTGCTCAATAATGTAATCGGGTGTAATTCCATGGAAAGTGACGGGTGACAAAATAAATCTGGGCAAATTGTCGCGTGTCGTGTCGTTGCCGGGCTATTATACAAGCATTAGCACCCTTCCCCGCGCCATGGCGCCCCATCCATTGCTGCTCCGTTACTACGACTGGCAAGAGTATTTTGTTGAGTGACGGCCCGATTTCAACTTTAATATAGGTACGTCAATTAATAGGTTTATAAACGATATGGATTATATGGGTGTCATTCTGAATCCCTAACAACGTTTGTCCTAAAGTCACTTGCCCTAACTGGTTTTTCCTAATGGGCACATGCCCTAACGATCAATTGTCATAACGATTATTTTCCATAATGTAATGGTTAGCCTAAGACTCATTTGCCCTAAGCATTTGTACCATAACTATCAAGATCCCTAATGTTTTTTACCATATTCTTCGAAATCCCTAACAATGTTTGGCATAAAATAACATGTTCTAACTGTTTTGACCTAATGGCTATTACCCTAATGATCAATCGTCATAACAGTTACTTTTCCTATTGATCAATTATCATAACAATTACTTTCCATAATGAATGGTAACGAACTGTTGCCACAAAAGTGGGTTAGGTTAGGTTAGAACCGTGACCCTCGCAAAAACGAACTGCTGCCACAAAAGTGGGTTAGGTTAGGTTAGAACTGCGACCATTGTAAAAACGAAATGTTGCCACAAAAGTGGGTTAGGTTAGGTTAGAACTGTGATCCTCGCAAAAACGAACTGCTGTCACAAAAGTGGGTTAGGTTAGGTTAGAACTGCGACCATTGTAAAAACGAAACGCAATAGGGAAATCAAAATTAGGGCATACGAGTGTTAGGTCAAGCAACGATAGGCTAAGTGAAATTAGGTAACATGATGGTTAGGGTATATAATTTTTAGGCCTAACAATAATTAGGCAAAAAAATAATTATGCTACATAACATTAGGATAAATACTTAATATGGAAAGTGTCATTAGGGAAAAAGATATTAGGACAAAAAAAAATCGCCCATTCGATAATAGGGAAACCAAAATTAGGGAATACGCGCGTTAGGACATCTGATCATTATGACAAACAATATTAGGGAATGCAAAGATAGGAGAAAAGATTTTAGGGATTCAGATATAGATCCGGATTATATAATGTCAGTGTCAAATGTGACGTTTCTTGAAACAAAACGTCACTTTTGACACAGACACAATCTAATCCATATCGTTTCTAGATCTATTAATTGACGTATCTTACAGTTCGAATCGTGCAGTGAATCTGTAGAACTAGAACTTGACTCAGTGCTAAGAGACTCTGCCCTTGAAAGGTTTCCGAATCCTTCGTGAGTTGAGTTTCTTTGAGTCGTATTGAAGCCTACAAGAAAGCTTCTGTTATGGTCGACTTCTTAAACATTTAATAAGTTGAAAATAATGAGATTAAAGACGATCATCATACCATTTGTGTGTAAAGATAATCCGTCTGTCTCCTGATAATTATTGTAAAAATGATGCAACCTCTTTAGAATGGATTCCTCAAGTCTCTTGATTTCGAACTCAATGTTATCGAACGAGCGAGCGAAGCGAAGTGAAGTTCTTACATTCAACTTGGAACACACGGCTGGCTAGAGGCACGTCCCGGCATTTCGATGTTTTTAAGCTGAGCTATCAGAGGATAGTTTGATACACAATAACTCAAGTAAATTTGGTCTAATTTAAATGAAATTGGGTGAACGTATAGTTAAAGGCATTATATTTTAGTCATTAAATTTTGAGTAGGCTCGATCAAGAGATTATTGAGCTAGAAGAGCTTAAACTGCTAAAAAGCTATTTGTGAGGGGTCTTGCTATTCTGGTCATTTTAATTGCACGAAAGTATTATGGTCGAGTTTGGTATCAAATGAAAGTGCTCGGTTTACACATTTATAATATTGTTTTATTAATTTAAGATTTTAAAATAATTTGCAAGATAAAAACGAAATAAAATAAACATAATATTATTATTTGGCATTTGACAAGAAAGATTACGGCTTACCACAGATACAGTTTATTTTAATCTCTATGGTGACTTAAATTTATCAATTAAGGGCTCCACAGATCTTGCAATAAATCGCACGCGGTTTTCGATCCGTTGACGACTCAGTAGCACAACTAGCACTGCATTTAATTGATCTTTTTGTGCGAACCGCGAGTTCTCAGTTCGGGGCGAACTACTAATATTAAATCATTTATAAAAACCTATTAGCCTTGTCTTGTACCATCCATCACGCTCCGCGATTGACACGTCTTAGCTAAATTGGTTGTTCAATTCTTGCGCTATGGAATGTCCGATTTAGCTAGGACCCTAAATGGCTCAACATTTCCGTGTGGCAACTGTACATGTGAGAGCTAAGGGACCTATGGCTAGTGATTAGATGACACCTACACAAACAGTGTCAATGGCAAGTGTTCCCCAACACGCAATGTACAACGCGGCGAGCGATCATTGAGCCCATAACGACGTATTTGTGATAATAAATTGTCATTTGCGTATCGACAACAACGAGGGGGTCGGCGATTGGATCGCTCTAATTTGGGGTGACGGTGACGGGGACAACCTTGATAAAATACTACCTATTTGTGGACTTTGAAATCGAAACGCGGTTTTATAGGTTTATAAACACCAAATAAATCGATTTAATATTGTCACTGAACTACAAAATATTATGGACATTAAAATATCGCTTATAAATAATGAATTGTAAATGCACCCCGAAGATAACATTACAAATATTCATTGAAAAGCTTCCGTTACATACAAGATTGTATATAGAAGCACAATATATGTATTACGTCAATAGATATCTACTTATTTAAATGACTATACATTGTCGCTATTGAAAAACCGACCAAGTGCGAGTCGGACTTGCGTTCCAAGGGTTCCGTACATTATATAATATTTAAGAATGTATTTTTGATGTGAAACGTGAGTGAAATGTCTTTTTAAAAAACCCGTAAGGGTCGTATTAAAAAACTAAGTAATTAAGTCCGACTCACGCTTGACTGCACATTTCTCATAGGTTTTTCCTGTGATCTATAGGTAAAGACTTAATTTGTGTATTTTTTTCAAAATTTTAGACCCAGTAGTTTCGGAGATAAAGGAGGCGAATGTTAATGTTTTCCCTATTTTCTTAAATTACTTCAAAACTATTTATTTTATATTTATAAAAAAAATATTTGAGATTCTCACAATGAGCTCTTTTATTTTATATATAACACAATTAAGTGTGCAAAACTTTGATTACAAATTGTCTTATTTACCCTCCAAAAGTGCCCCCTATAAAATTCATTTATTTACATCACATATCCGTCTTCGGGTCACAGATTTATTTACGTCACATGTCCGTCTTCGTGTCACAGACTTATATATATGTGTATCAAATTGCAACTTAATTGGTTCAGTAGTTTCGGAGAAAATAGGCTGTGACAGACGGACAGCCAGATACACGAGTGATCCTATAAGGATAAGGGTTCCGTTTTTTGCTTTTGAAGTACGGAATCCTAAAAATACATAAAATTATAAACTGAAAATAAATGTCATAACCAAGAAAAAGTGACTAAGGCCTCCAGTGCCCCACGCTGGAATCGAACCAGCGTCCTCTTCTATCGCGGCATTTTTGTATACATAGTAGTGTTTCTACTTGAAATAAAAACAAATCAAAATATTTTCTGAATATAATTTAATTTATTCTAATACTTCTAAAAAGTACATAAATTCACACTTAACATTAATTTCCTCTATCAAAATCAATATTTTTTACAGCACCTATTTAATTTTAGGTACTTACCTATTTAAAAGCAATGATACCTACATTAACGGCCCGATTCGAACTTTAAGATACGTCAAACATTACGTCTACCTATAGATACGATATGGATTATATATGTCAGTGTCAAAAGTGACGTTTTCGGATGAAGAACATAGTACATATCTAATCCATATCGTACATATCTAGACGTAATATTTGATCTATCTTAAAGTTCGAATCGAGCAGTAATGCAGATTTATATATTATGTTGTTACTTGTCAAATTACAAAACATTTTGAACATACCTAACTAAATGCAAGGTCTGATGCAAAAGGTGTAATTTGACCCCCAAAATGACAGCAACTATGAGCAGTGGGGAGACAGACTGATATTGGTCCTGAGATTCCTGAGTAATCGGTAAGCTATCTGAGTCCGCCCCAGTAATGATCGAGCACACTGTCATGTACGGGGCGGGGGTTTATAGCTACGCCGACGCACCGCTTAATCACTGCTCCGTGTCGCTAATCGCGGCTTCGGAAGCGATGTCTAACGAGCGCTAACCGATGATAAATGCACAGATAAACCGTTTACTATTGTTGTTGTATCGACTTTAACGACTTACTGACACTATTAATACCTACGAAATTGTCCTCAACGGATATAGATATAAAAGGTTGTAAGTGTCATATTAATTACATGTGAGTTATCACATTTTACCAGCGCGCTCGTTTTGTTTCAGTTGACAACATTAACTAGTAAAAATGGTATCATGTACAGGAAACAAAGCATGTAATTTTACTAACGATACATGAGGGTGACACATAAAATCTGTTTTAATATATTCAAATCAACAATATGTAGGTATGGTAAGTTTTTGGGTCATTAGAAGCAATCAAGTGGAAATTTAAGCGACAGTGACTGTATTTCATATTGTTCAAATTCGTGGTGGGGTATCTATTTTTTGTCATTTAGTAAATCAAATCTTATGTCCCAACGGCCTGGATTTTTTTGAAAGTCACAAAGCTCATAAGACTATATTCATAAATGTTTATAAATAGATCGTGAATACTCGTGAACAACGTATTTGCGGCCAAGCCCCTAATAGAAAAATAAATAAGGCGGCGTACCTAACGTCTATTAGTTAGAAATAACAGTGAACTTAAAGTTATTCCTTGAGGGATTCCAAATATTAATGACTGATTTAAATGTTGACCATTTTATTTTACAGTCCTTGTAACTTTTTTTAAGTTAACATTGATACCTTTGTGTCGTTGCATTACGTGCCTCAGCTTATTTTACCTTTGTTGTTAGCAAGTTATAATTTAGTATGATCTCTACTACATATTTATTTGCTGTAGGTATTCCCTTATTATTTTCTTTTGCAGTGCAATAAGGAGATATGTATTTATGTTGTACCAGTTAACCTATACCTAAATAATGATTGCCGTTAATATACAGTCGCCATCAGATATATCGGAGCGGCCAAGGTGTTCACAATATCTGAACACGCGCTCTAACGCCCTGACAATAGAGGCGTGTTCCGATATTTGTGAGCACCTTGGCCGCTCCGATATATCTGATGGCGACTGTACCTACTATGATTAGCTAGAGTAAGATCAAGCAAACTCTGCATTAGAGTCGCAGTTAGCGTCTGCTTACCGTGGTCGTGGTGGAGGAAGGGAGCGTGCTCGCGACCCAGCGCCTTCTCCCGCTTACGCCACTTCGCTCGCCGGTTCTGGAACCACACCTGCAACAAACAACACATCAGATCCTGCTCATCCATAACAACTAAATGGACACCTTATTACAACGCCTGTAGCGTAAACACATCCGGGGCTTAGCTAAAATGACAATGCTACGACAACGAAACGCTTTCTATCTCTCTATCACTCTTCCCTATTGGTACGATAGACTATAGAGAGACAGATAACGTTTCATGTCGTAGCGCAAACGATTTTCATCTTGGCTAGGCCCCCAATGCTATTATAACACTTGACATTTTGGCCATCTTTAATACAAATACAGGGTGCCCGGTGGTAGATTTCCGATTTTAAATCCAAATAATTTTCGAACGCGTAGTGCTAGGCAGGGAGACGTAGGGGTTTTTAGGGTTCCGTACCCAAAGGGTAAAACGGGACCCTATTACTAAGACTCCGCTGTCCGTCCGTCCGTCCGTCTGTCTGTCACCAGGCTGTCTCTCAATACTCAATACTCAATATCTTTATTGCGAATAAGGAATAGTCCATGCAGTAGTGGATACACAGTATCAAATCAATTAAAACAGAAAAAAAGTAATTTTAAAACATGTCAAAAATATAGAAAATAAATAGCACAATAAAATTGATAATGTCATTTCGATTAGAATAATAATGAATAATTATACAGAACCGTGGCTCTCACGAACCGTGATAGCTAGACAGTTGAAATTTTCACAGATGATGTATTTCTGTTGCCGCTATAGCAACAAATACTAAAAACAGAATAAAATAAAGATTTAAGTGGGGCTCCCATACAACAAACGTGATTTTTGACCGAAGTTAAGCAACGTCGGGCGGGGTCAGTACATGGATGGGTGACCGTTTTTTTTTTGCCGTTTTTTGCATTATGGTACGGAACCCTTCGTGCGCGAGTCTGACTCGCACTTGCCCGGTTTTTTTGTAACCGCAACACTCACGCGTAGTAGCGCGCGCGTCACGCGTTTGAGTAGTGACAATAGATCGTTGGCCAGCTGAGCAGCATGACTCATCTATCGGACTCGCCTACCGAAGATTCCGTACAAACTTAATAATTAATAACCTAATAAACGTAATAGCAGTCAGCATAACAACCAGATAAAATGTTGACAACCTGCTTTGGTCCTTTGGATTTTTGATATCCTATATCCTTAATTTTTTGGTCAGTCCCAGGTTTCCTGGACCAGGTCCCAGGTCATTTGGTCAGTCAGTCAGACCCGAAAATTTCAGATAATATGTCCTGACACAATCATTTGTACCGCGCGGTCGCAGAGTACCTACAAGCCACATCCCGAAGCAATCAAGTTGGCAAAGCGAACTGGGCCTGAACCGCGCGATCTGCATCTCGGACAATGCTGCGGCTCACTTTTTAATTCTTTTATTGTGCAACTGTCGGCAATTGCCTCCCCCCACCACCCCCCACACCCCCTCACCAGCCACGACAATAGACCCGTAATGAAAAGCAATTACGCATACGTGGTTTCCACGCCGGCACTCCTCCGATCTAAATAAAACTTTAAAGTCGCGGCGCAAGGTGCAGTTTCGCTCGGGATTAAAGAGAATAGAAACAAATTGAGCTAGTCCGGAGCATTGCGCTAATAAAAGACATTGTGAGAAAGAGTGGTGTAATTTCATAACTCGTGTAATTGCGGCTGATTGCGTTCATTTGCACCTAATGCGCCGCTATTCATTTGCGACTAAGTGTTTAATGTGACTTAATTTGCTGCCCAATTACCTTTCAGTTAATTTATTAAGTAATTTACTCAAGAAAGCTTTAACGATCTAAGTATTTAATTCAATTAAAGGAGGTACCTACAATTATAATTATGGTACTCCAGGCAATTAACTTTCTGGAACTGAGTTATCTTAAATCTCAACAAAATATATGAATCAACTCGATTGGAGCAAACTTTAAGTGGGTAAGTCTTTATTCTTTATTCAGGCAAACACTTAAGTATAAGTTTACAGCTACAGCCAAGACACTTATACTGTTAATACATATTAAGACATATGTAGTCAGTATCATAAAATTAGTACACTTGTATTACACACATTACACACTTTTGGAACTACATATCTCTAGAATTAAACATACATATTATGTATTACTAAGTTACATAGAGTTTTTTTTTTTAATCTGATATTAAGTAACATAGGTAGAATTTAAAAAAATCCTGATACTAGTCTTAGAGCATTTAGTAACTGCTGGAGGCGCCTTGGCTGTCATTTTCTGTCCAAACAGTCTGCCGATTTTTGCGGGGCGTCAAATGTAATGGCTATTTGTACGGGGTCCCTTTGTTCCCCAAAAAGTTAAAGTCATAATGTATTGTTTGTCATATTACCGTTAGTCATAAAACTGAAACCGTTAAGTTTTCAGGATTTACGTAAGGTTATTCTATAGATAGATTAGGTTAGGTTTGTTTTATGGCAATCCTGAAAAGTTACGCGTTTCTGAGAAAAACCAATTATGACTAACGAAAATTCGGACAAACAATACATTATGACTTAAAACTATTTGGGAAACAATAGAGACACGATTTGTACGTAACGTACAAATAGCCATGTCAGATAAAACTTCAGTCCATACAAAAGGTTGCACAATTGTGCAAGGTTTTCGGCAGAGGGGTAAGCGGTTTTCGGCAGAGGGGTAAGCTCTTAAAGGCGACTCCGGTTATTACATTTTCTAATTGGTAAGTACGAGTATAATCTCGTAAACATTTTGTACAGTATTATAAATTGATCTGCAAGCTTGATAAGGTACAGGTACACTAACTTGCCAAGAAAATCAATTTCCAAATCCATCCAAGATATTCGTAAGTAACACGCAAGATAAAAGGATTTTTTTTTAAATAGAAAGGTTCCACGAACTTTCAAGTTGTTCGATCGGGGTGAAATGTATCGCATATCGGTGCGTTCTGACGCATTTCCGGAATCAATGAAATCGCTCTCGACGCGCAATTAAAGTCGCGGCGACACGCGGCCCACTCCAGCCCACTCCACACCCATTCTCAGGACTCTAGCACCAGATCTTCACTTCATCAACCCCTGATCTAAACTACACCTTATAACAAGTACTTAAGGTACCTTTTAGACTGAAAGCGGTGTTTAAAGGCGCTCTCCATCGAGTGGATTAGAGCAATTTGTGGGTACCGCTGCGAGCCATGATGTAAATAGTGTAAATGATCGAGCGATCAATTCTCATAATTAATTGAGAACAGGGGGCCTGGAGTAGCATCGATTTCACTCAGAACATAATTTGATTAATTTGATTATATTATAGGACATTTTTGACATTGGAAATGTCTTTTCGTTCGCTCCAGTATAGGCTCCGATTTCACGAAAAAGTGCGATCCCCTTATATCTCGGAAAGTTGTGAAGATATGATATTAAAAAATAGGCTCTAAAGACGCATAATCACGAGAGCTGTAAGGTGCAAAAATAATTATTCGAGAAAGTCAAAAACAAAAAAAGTTATGGTCGAAATAGTAAAAATAAAATTAATTTTTTTCCGAATTTTTGATTTTGGTGCTCGATAATTTGGAAACGAAGAATGATATCAAAAATTTGAGAAAAACGGCTCTGGACAATTTAGTCAGCTACAATTTGAGCCTAAAACAAAGACGATCGGGTTAAGGGTTTGCCCTGTAGCCTAACCTTTAAATAGTCAAAAAGTCAGAACGACATTTTTCACATGACATTTATGACTTCATGTTTCGCAGAGTTCGTTATCGGTGTTTGTTGTGAATTATCGATAGGGAGAGGGAGAGGGAGGGAGAGGGAGAGGGAGAGGGAGAGGGAGAGGGAGAGGGAGAGGGAGAGGGAGAGGGAGAGGGAGAGGGAGAGGGAGAGGGAGAGGGAGAGGGAGAGGGAGAGGGAGAGGGAGAGGGAGAGGGAGAGGGAGAGGGAGAGGGAGAGGGAGAGGGAGAGGGAGAGGGAGAGGGAGAGGGAGAGGGAGAGGGAGAGGGAGAGGGAGAGGGAGAGGGAGAGGGAGAGGGAGAGGGAGAGGGAGAGGGAGAGGGAGAGGGAGAGGGAGAGGGAGAGGGAGAGGGAGAGGGAGAGGGAGAGGGAGAGGGAGAGGGAGAGGGAGAGGGAGAGGGAGAGGGAGAGGGAGAGGGAGAGGGAGAGGGAGAGGGAGAGGGAGAGGGAGAGGGAGAGGGAGAGGGAGAGGGAGAGGGAGAGGGAGAGGGAGAGGGAGAGGGAGAGGGAGAGGGAGAGGGAGAGGGAGAGGGAGAGGGAGAGGGAGAGGGAGAGGGAGAGGGAGAGGGAGAGGGAGAGGGAGAGGGAGAGGGAGAGGGAGAGGGAGAGGGAGAGGGAGAGGGAGAGGGAGAGGGAGAGGGAGAGGGAGAGGGAGAGGGAGAGGGAGAGGGAGAGGGAGAGGGAGAGGGAGAGGGAGAGGGAGAGGGAGAGGGAGAGGGAGAGGGAGAGGGAGAGGGAGAGGGAGAGGGAGAGGGAGAGGGAGAGGGAGAGGGAGAGGGAGAGGGAGAGGGAGAGGGAGAGGGAGAGGGAGAGGGAGAGGGAGAGGGAGAGGGAGAGGGAGAGGGAGAGGGAGAGGGAGAGGGAGAGGGAGAGGGAGAGGGAGAGGGAGAGGGAGAGGGAGAGGGAGAGGGAGAGGGAGAGGGAGAGGGAGAGGGAGAGGGAGAGGGAGAGGGAGAGGGAGAGGGAGAGGGAGAGGGAGAGGGAGAGGGAGAGGGAGAGGGAGAGGGAGAGGGAGAGGGAGAGGGAGAGGGAGAGGGAGAGGGAGAGGGAGACGCTGTTTTGGTCATCCGACTCGTCTTGATGAGCACTTAGGAGAGTAGTACCCAAGATAGCTGATGCTGAACCCTGGTAGTACCTATTGGAACTCAGGTTTGGTGCAACATAGACAAACGCTGTTATGGTCATCTCTCGTCGCGTCAAACTGCTGTCAAGAAAAATACATATCTTGCAGCAAATGGGCCGCTGCCGATCAAGACTCGAGTGACGATAACGGCGATGTGGCTACCACTTCTCGAGTTGACTACGGATTTGCCGTGTAATAATTTTCTTGTACTTTGAACATTAATATATCCTGCTTATTAATCGAAAAATGAAATATGTACTTATGCGCCACGGCGACAATTATTCAAACTTCGATCCGCGTGTGGAAATTTTGCAATTTGTTTGTTCACATGCGTTATGTCCGTTTTATGTTTTGTTGTAGTTTTATTTTGTAACTTTTTCCTTATCCAGACTTTCTCGTCGCTCAGCGACAATATTTTTTCGAATTCCGTAGATTCATTTCCAATGTGCTCGATAGTCGTGTGAGGCACGAAATCTGTGAATTTTTTACACAAATCGACTAAGCCCCACGGTAAGCTCAAGAAGGCTTGTGTTGTGGGTACTCAGACAACGATATATATAATATATAAATACTTAAATACATAGAAAACAACCATGACTCAGGAACAAATATCTGTATCATCATACAAATAAATGCCCTTACCGGGATTCGAACCCGGGACCATCGGCTTCGTAGGCAGGGTCACTACCCACTAGGCCAGACCGGTCGTCAAAGGACATAGGAAGTTAATTAAAAAAAAATGACAGCTGAATTTTTTAAATTGCAGTTCTTTAAGATGCATATGACATAATGGTTCATAATTAGCGTGATTAAGGCTGAGACAAGCGCGCTAACGAGTGGGTGGTGGGGGAGGATGACAGATGGCGCCACTCGGGGGTGGTGCGCGCGCGCTCGGCTCGAGAGGTTAATCATTTACAGATTAAAGTCGCTCTGTATGGCCTGAGTGGCTTAAACTCCACTCCTATTAAATGCTGCGTGTAAATAGAATGTCATATGCCAAGAGGGAATCATTAGAGCTACCTCCTACTTAAGGAGATTTTTTGAAAATGCAGTTGACAACATAATTTGTGCAGTTTTGCCATCATTGATTGTGCCGTATAAGTCTCGTATAGTAGGCAGATAGTTTTTAAACATTTTAGAGAGTGTGCGCAGGAATGAGACAGACGACTTCATTCCACATTAGTTAGTAATATTAGATGATGTTTGTAAGCTGTAACTGACGATTTGAAAGTGCTTGTTGCTAGGCCTACTTGATAATTTTGGCTTTCCCTATCCATCCCCAGACTCCGAGTAAAATATCATATTTAATATCCTCTCACGAAGCAACATGCCTCGTTATTTCTATATGCTTTCCGTTTATACTTGTGATACAGTCGAGTTCATAAGCAATTAAGCATGTATACATTTTTTCTCCTTATTGCCATGGCTTATGGTGATAAATGTATAGGTACATATTTAAGAACTCGACTGCACAGTATCGATATACATAATATATAATAAAATGACGGTAGTTGTTAAGATTGTGATTGACATCTGTATTTACAATTTATAGATGGTAGTTGCTTACTTATTCAATAGCGAGTTTGCAAAAGGTGTTACTTTATAGCTGCAAAACCCAGCCGTTTGCAATGGCTACCTATAGTACCTAGCTGTATCTAAGTAACTATATATATTCCGTCGTCGCCGGCCGCGTCTCTGAAACTAAATGAAAGCAGCTGAAGTGTTTAACAAGCTGAATTGAAACGTAACCGCCTCTCGCAGTAATGGGTGCTCGTACCGTCACAATGCGCGGCTAAATGTTAATCCGGCGCAGAATGGCGCTGATGAGCGAGTGGAGCGAGGCGGTGAGTGGAGCGAGTGCGTAATGGCAAGTAACGAGCGGCATTAGCGCGGGCAACGCCTTCGCCCGCGACACCGCACCTACCGCAAGCCACAACCTTAATCGGGCCTAATGGCCACAACCATAAACTAGCCTCTTGTTACAAAATTTACATTTACAATGTAACCTAACCTAACTAATGGCGTAACGGCCAACTTGATTTCCCTTTGTTTGCCTAATTCGAGGCTATTAAGCATCTTATACCGCATTACTAATCTACTCAGCGCCGACATTCTGCGTTAGCAGTGTTAGCACAAATCTTTCAAAATGATGCTTTACTATATACATAGGTAGTGCTACTGTAACATTGCTAGGCCGTAGCCCTTTGCAAGTAAAGCCTGTTTGATACCTACTCCAGATAGAGATATGTAGGCCAATGTATCATGTTATCATAACAATGACATTCTGCCTACATTTTAGCAACACTAAATTCTATGCTTTTCAATTTGGGACCGGTGCAAATACTTAGTTATACCAACTAAAGGATGACTCACGTTAGACCGGGCCGTGTTCGGGCCGGAGCATCCGGCGCTTACTTTTCTACGACATGACAGGCGATCACGTGATGCTTTCCATAGAAAACGATGCGCCGGAAGCTCCAGCCCGGACACGGCCCGGTCTAACGTGAGTCATCCTTAAAGTTCTAGTAAAAGCTATTAAATAATTGTTAGACAGGTTAGACACGGTAGCAATAATATTTGGCAGGTGACACTGCTATTAGTGTGAAGCACATTTCGCGAGGCGCCGCAATCGGCGCGTATTGTACGCGGAGAATAGCGCTAATGCTAATTACCTAGAACCTAGCTTGCCTGTAGTTAGAGATATTCGTGGTCGACACACCACCAAAGAAAAAATACTAAAGCCAAGAATGCAATATTTTGTTTTTAAGAGATATTTTCATGCCTTATTCATTCCTTCCTCTTTTCAATCTATCTTTATTAACTACCTTATCCGTATAAATCTTCGTAAAGGAGCCCGGACCTAAAGTATGGAAAAGTGGTTTAGTTAAATATTTTGAGATTTTGATATGTTATAGATTTCAGAGTCCTGAACAAAAGTCTCTAGGGGTGCTACCCAGGCGCGGATCCAGCCCTCAAAAAAGGTTGTGGTCACAGCCACTCCAAAATCGGCCAAGTGCGAGTCGAGGGTACCTGATGATTCCCCGACCAATAAATTCGCAGAGGGATCACAAGCGATTTATTTCAGTCTATACACACTTAGCGCCACTTGCACTAACCCGGGGTTAACCCGTTAAACCGTTAACCCAGTGTCAAATTGTACTGGTAACGATGGTAACTCCACTCCAGGTTTAACCGGTTAACCACAGGTTAGTGTGATGATGCAAGTGGCGCTTAGATAGATAACTACGCTAAAAAACTCCTTCGGCTGTAAATTAAAAGCTGGCAATAAGCTAGAGATAATTGCCCCTGTTTAGTAAATAATCTATATTTTGGCAAATAATTAGGGCTCTGTATTCAGCTGGGGTACCTACCCCAATGATTCCCCGAGCAATTTTTAGCAGATTGTCAATTCGCTTACAACGTTTCGCCGAAAATGGTTTCGTAGAGTCAATTATTCGTAGATGTAAGTTTTGGTCAACTAACTTTTGGTAGACTCTTGATTCACGTATCATTCAGTTCGCTTCTGTGTAAATTAGCAGACCAATAATTATTAAAAGAATTTCATTTGGTAGAGTAATCTTTTCATCAAGCAACCTTCAGTCGAGTAACGTTTTATAACTTTTTTTAAAGTTTTTGTCAAGTGGCACTCGATCACACTACATGTAAGTATACTTAACACATTCAACACCAAGAACCCGACTGTCGGGTACACTGTTCGTAGCGACTACGCGCTACATACGACGAAACCGTGGCTACGCGCTACGAGCGTAACCCGTAGCACTTAGTGGTATTGAATGTGTTAAGTACTGATGTGGACGGTTTTTACCTGTGGACACTAATACCGGTATTTAAAGAACTACTAACGATATACTACCATCGTGGACTTAAATGCATTTTCTTATATTACTAACAATTAGTTATTCACCATAGGTATTTATAAATTTAAGGAGATTTTTTTGGCTCTGAAAAAAAATTGTTAATAACTTGTAATTGTATATAATAAAAGTGTTATTTTATTAATAACTAAATTTTTATCCTCGTAATATAAATGTTTTTTGTGAATTCGGTAAATGATACAAGTGTGTAAATAATCACAAAATAAGCTTCAAGGTTTCTGTTAGGTTTAAGATATCGGGTAGATGAGATTTTCACGCCAGCCGGTTGCACCCGGCAACAGCCTTGTCAGTCGGAATATAGCTATACGATAAACGGCCGTGTCTCATTTCTTGGCACCCTTTTCCCTCCAAAATAACAGTTTCATTGTTGTTTTCTACAGTTTTCGTATTTCGCCAGATGTTTAATTGATAACTAAATAGTATGGTTAATAAAAAGGATGTAGAGTAGTGTACCTATGGACACCCTGACTAACGAAAAATCTAGCTTTATTCGTCTAAAGCTTTGCGAACTAAACGATGATTCCGAGGTCTTTGTAGACCCTGGAGACAATATCAAGTCCAAAATAATTGCTGGAAAGTTGTACCAAGAATATTGTCCATAGGTACAAACCCTGCATAATATCATACAAAAATATCAATTTTAACATTTATTTTATATATCTGGTTCCTATTTAGCTAACGTGATAAAACTAGTCTGCAATTATAGACTATTTAATAATTGTTCAAAAGAAATAAATAAGTTTTTCACATTGTCAATAGTTTATGATTTATGAACAAAATAAGGCCAAAATCTGGAAAATGTCCACGTGTAGAGCACTTGCCCCTCTACACTTAAGTAGTCGGAATTTTACCAAAAATGGCATGCGATTTTTCGTAAGGTCTATGGAGCCCTTTCCATATCCATATAGACCTGCGCTGCGCTCTAAAACTCCTATGACAGTCAATTAAAAGCTGGAATTATTTTAAGAAAGCGTACAAAAAATTCTGAATGTTTAAATTAATGACTCCATAAGTTAACAATTTAAAAAAAATGCTGTTTATTCTGTATCACTAATAATTTGAGTTGTCCGCTGATATAAATACTTATGGGGCAAATTTTCTATTTATAGTTTTATTTTTAAGCTTAGTTTTAATTTTAGTTTTTAATTTTAATTTTTGACTGTATTTTTTTTTGATAATAAATATTTGATAAAATACTTATGACAGCTAGGAGTTCTATTTCACTAAGTACCTAGGTACCGTGTTTCGGCCAATGGTTAATTTACTCGGGCAATTTTGACGTTCAACAAACGATCATTGTACGAAAAGTAAATCTGCGTATCGATCAACTGACTACTCTGCGTATTTACCTATACCTAATGAAATTCTGCCAAATGTTCCTCTGCCAAAGCGTCTGCGAAACAAAAATCGGCGAAATTCTACTCGGGAAATCTATAGGGCACCCTATTAGGGTTGTGGGCATGCCCACCGTGCCCACAACGGTGGATCCGCGCCTGGTGCTACCACTGTTTCCGAGTCTCTTTCAGAGTTTTGACTGATTTTTACTAGATAACAAAGTATTAGTAGGTACTTTAACAAGATTCAATTCCAAACTATTTATTTAAACGATTGACATTAGATTGAACCTATATTGCGATAAGCTGGCCATTTAAAGAAAGATAAAATGACTGCAATGTCAACTTCATACGTATATTCAACTTTAAAGTAGGTACTAATTACTTTTTTATCTAGTAGATAGATAGTTAACCATTTATTAGCTTGCCACAATACACACATTGACAGAAAAAACAGAAACAATAACAATATCAAACTAAAACTAAAATCAGGAACAAGATGTA
Source organism: Cydia splendana (assembly GCF_910591565.1). Taxonomy (NCBI): domain Eukaryota; kingdom Metazoa; phylum Arthropoda; class Insecta; order Lepidoptera; family Tortricidae; genus Cydia; species Cydia splendana. The sequence goes on along the minus strand of NC_085961.1, from coordinate 60,626 downwards.
TCAATAAATGTGCTGTGTGCGTTGCAGCAAAACAAAAGGGTTCTGGCTCAGTAATACGCTCCACTCTTTCGGGTGAAGAACTGATAATTCTGCTAGAACCCAGATCACGGACAGATTATCGATGTAAAAAATAATAATAATATAAAAATACAAAAATATTTAGTAACTTGCCTATTAAATAATAATCATTGTCTTAGTACCTGTACCTACGGATTGTGTAAAAGTGTGGTGTCTGTTAGTGTATAGTATGATATCAGATGAGGAATAGAAAACGGCCTACAAAAACATTGTTCACATACAGACTAAATCCGGTAATCTGCAACCAGATACCCGTGCGGAATTCCTATACTTTGTTTATTTAAAAGCTATATTTTAAAATGATACTTAAACGATTGTTTGGTTTTAAGACATCTTAATGGTGGAGGGATATTATTCCAGCACTTGGTTGCGAGATACCGGAAGCAGCATGTAAAAGCGACAGTTTTGTGTGGGTGTGTTTCTAAAAGACAACGCCTGGTGGATCTAGTACCATGTCGTCTGTGGAATGAAGAAACGTGTATTTTCGAATATAAATACTCCGGTTTTTTGTCGTTCAGGACACTAAATAAAAGACTTGCAAGGTGTAGGTGTCTGCGAGATGTCATATTAAGTATTGAAGCCTTATTTAGATGCGGTGTAATGTGACTTCTAGGCGGGACTGAATAACAAAAACGGTAACAGGCATTCTGAACTCGCTGTATAAGACGACAAGTTTTGTCTTGTAGACGTGGCCCATACACTACGTCCCCGTAATTTAGTTTGGAGAGAACTAGTGATTCGCATAGAATCTTACGTACTTCCTCACTTAAGAGGTTTCGAATTTGGTATAAGACTTTCAGGCGAAAAAAGCACGACTTGACCAACTCTCTCACATGTTTTTCGAACCGCAACTGGCTGTCGATCACGAGTCCTAGTAGGTACAAAATCAGTCGAAACTCTGAAAGGGACTCGGAAACAGTGGTATCACCCCTAGAGACTTTTGTTCAGGACTCTGAAATCTATAACATATCAAAATCTCAAGATATTTAACGGAAACCACATTTTCCATACTTTAGGTCCGGGCTCCTTTAAAAAACCGGGCAAGTGCGAGTCGGACTCGCGCACGAAGGGTTCCGTACCATAATGCAAAAAAAAAACGAAAAAAAAGCAAAAAAAAAACGGTCACCCATCCAAGGTACTGACCACTCCCGACGTTGGTCAAAAATCACGTTTGTTGTATGGGAGCCCCATTTAAATCTTTATTTTATTCTGTTTTTAGTATTTGTTGTTATAGCGGCAACAGAAATACATCATCTGTGAAAATTTCAACTGTCTAGCTATCACGGTTCGTGAGATACAGCCTGGTGACAGACAGACGGACGGACGGACAGCGAAGTCTTAGTAATAGGGTCCCGTTTTACCCTTTGGGTACGGAACCCTAAAAAAGAAGGCAAATAAATGAAAGAGAGTACCTATTAATGCATGGAGTTGGAAACGGATTATTTCTTAAGAAACCCAGCCTTGAATAATAAAATTAGACGTTTGTCTGCATAAACTTATTATTCAAGGCTGGGTGTCTACCCAGCGTAACATGTCGCAACATCGAAATATGTTTGGACGTTGTTTCATTTGCCGAATTTTCATTTGATTGTCTCAATTGTCAGGAAGCTTATTTACCTGACACGCGCTTCGCTGAGCTCTAGCCTGAGAGCCAGCTCCTCTCTCGTGAACACGTCGGGGTACTGTGTGGCGTCGAAGGCGCGCTCCAGCTCGTGCAGCTGGTAGGTGGTGAACGTGGTCCGGCTGCGGCGCACCTGCTGGAGTGGAGGAGTGTAATGTACCTGAACACGCGCTTCGCTGAGCTCTAGCCTGAGAGCCAGCTCCTCTCTCGTGAACACGTCGGGGTACTGTGTGGCGTCGAAGGCGCGCTCCAGCTCGTGCAGCTGGTAGGTGGTGAACGTGGTCCGGCTGCGGCGCACCTGATGGAGTGGAGGAGTGTAATGTACCTGAACACGCGCTTCGCTGAGCTCTAGCCTGAGAGCCAGCTCCTCTCTCGTGAACACGTCGGGGTACTGTGTGGCGTCGAAGGCGCGCTCCAGCTCGTGCAGCTGGTAGGTGGTGAACGTGGTCCGGCTGCGGCGCACGTGCTGGAGTGGAGGAGTGTAATGTACCTGAACACGCGCTTCGCTGAGCTCTAGCCTGAGAGCCAGCTCCTCTCTCGTGAACACGTCGGGGTACTGTGTGGCGTCGAAGGCGCGCTCCAGCTCGTGCAGCTGGTAGGTGGTGAACGTGGTCCGGCTGCGGCGCACCTGCTGGAGTGGAGGAGTGTAATGTACCTGAACACGCGCTTCGCTGAGCTCTAGCCTGAGAGCCAGCTCCTCTCTCGTGAACACGTCGGGGTACTGTGTGGCGTCGAAGGCGCGCTCCAGCTCGTGCAGCTGGTAGGTGGTGAACGTGGTCCGGCTGCGGCGCACGTGCTGGAGTGGAGGAGTGTAATGTACCTGAACACGCGCTTCGCTGAGCTCTAGCCTGAGAGCCAGCTCCTCTCTCGTGAACACGTCGGGGTACTGTGTGGCGTCGAAGGCGCGCTCCAGCTCGTGCAGCTGGTAGGTGGTGAACGTGGTCCGGCTGCGGCGCACCTGCTTAAGAATACACACGTTACTCACATGCTATAAATAAAGTATTATACTATAACAGTGCTCATTCTCTGTCATTAGTAAACAAAATTAAAGTATAACTTGTTTAATTAAACAATAACTTAGCTGTCTCACACTCACTCATTATGAAAAGAACTACATATGTATACTATGTTCATCTTTCTACTTTATAGTTCTTATTTCTTCAAATTGGTCTTAAGAATTAGTGTGATATTATCGAGTCATTACGAAAATACTGCCTAAGTATAAATGCAGGAGCAAGATCTTAAATGGCATTGTTCGTTTAAATTGACTTTCTATATTTGCTGCAGCAATGGTAAATTTTCTTATACATAAACATCAGCAAATAACCTTTCTTGGTCGTCCGGTATCTAATGAGTCCAACTCCAGTGGCTCCCGAGCCGAGTCTTGCTCCCGTTCATGCTCCTGCTCTTGCTCGTGATCGCGCTCGTGCTCGTGCTCGTGCTCGTGCTCGTGCTCGTGCTCGTGCTCGTGCTCGTGCTCGTGCTCGTGCTCGTGCTCGTGCTCGTGCTCGTGCTCGAGCTCCAGTTCCGAGTCGGACGGCGTGTGCGCTCGACTCTCGCTCTTTAGCTCCACGTGCTCTGTGGATGGAAGAGGATTGAGTTGGTAGTGTGATATTTGTAATACAAGATAAAAGGTAAGTGTGTTTGTGTGCGTGTGTGAAGTATAGTGGACGTAAATGGAGCCAAGATAATTTGGGATTGCACTAAGAATCGACCAACCACGGACAAAAAGGGAGTTCAAAAGCAATTCTTAAACTTTGTAATACTTAAACACAATTAGTGTCGGTATAACGGAAATGTTAGTATTTGTAAAAGCGATATTGACAATAGAAGTTTTCAAAGACGATTGTTAAAAGTCGCCGGCCGAAAGCTGGAAGGAAGAAAATTTATTTTCCAGCCGGCCCGATACTACCTACACTGCAACTTGAACGACTCCGTCAGTTAGGTACGATAAAACTACTAAGTACTTTTGGCTGTTACATCAAAAACCAGAAACCGCGATTATGTGCCTCAAAAAGTACTTATATATTTTAGAATAGAAAAGCTTGGTATCTAAAAGGATGATTATCTTCCTAAAAGTGTTAACTTACTGAGCAACTCTGGGATGAAATTTTAGAGTATTTAATGTCCAAATTAATCGACTTGGCGGGGGCATTGCCATGCGCACCGGATGTACGTAATAGTCAATAGACCTTCATGACATGTCAGGAAACTTGAATGCTCAGCTCAAGGATTAAGGTATCGCTCAAGAAACAGAAGGAAGTATTATATTTTACTTGACCTCGTAAGATATAGAATCAGGGGCGTCTAGTTTTGAATGCGACCCCCGAGCACCGAGCCCGAGCCGCCGTGATCATGACTGACAAGATCAACAAATGCGCCAAACACAAAAGCAGTCAACGATCGCGTACAATGCGTATTGATCGCCAACTTAAAAGAGCACACACTCGCCGTTAAGCGCCTCTCCACTTTTTACTGAGGGGAGAACAATCCATGTAAATAAATTACAATAAATACAATTTAATAGTAACGGTATTAAATTAAATGTGAACTATCTGGGCTTAACGTGTAAGCCCGCTTAATGCGCAAACAATGTTCGACATCGGGTAAACACGGTCCCGACGAGTCCCGGCTCCCGTGCACGACTTCCCACCGCTCCCGATCGTCCCGAACGAGACTTCTACATGTACATCATCATATCATGTACTACATGTATAACATTTACGTTATCTGGGCCATACAGCCATACACACACTGAAATACCTATAAAAGTATCTTCTGTTCCAGAGACCTAAGGATGCTGCTGGAGCCAAATTTTTAGCTGTGACTTATTTATAGCGACCACGCGTAGTGCATCTAAATTATAGGAACCGATTTTATAAGTTTCTGTGTTATAGGTATCAGAAAAACAAAATACAAAAGATTTAGATACATACGAGCCTTAGAGACAAGATAAAGTTAAGGACAATGCAAGTGGCCCCACAACTCTTTACAAACAGCGAAATAATGACACAAAAACCAATACCAACAAAAAAAATAAGATAACCATGTAACGAACAATATTATTAGCAACTACTGAACTGATATCAAAATATAATTGTAATCGAAACAGAATATCAGGCATTATTAACGTATTGAAGTTGAACCGGGAGCATCACGGCTACTACGCCGAATAAATAGCAAATTACATCCCTGAGAACTACAACCAGACTAATTACATCCCCGTACACTTAATTCCCGACCCTATACCCACGCGTTAGAGTACACAGTTGTATGTGAGCGGCACCCCTAAGCGCATTTTTTACAAATCTCTTCACGTCACTCTGTAAGAGCACTATTTATTTGTAGTAATTCTATTTTTACAGCGGCTTTGTAATTGTTGCGCGATTAACGCACAAAGCGAAGGGCAGTATTGTGCAGCAACGATCGTTAATGCTCATAATGTTACTGTTTGTTAAGTACCTGCAATATTAATCACTTAGCTACCGTCATAAATGATTTCAATGTGTTGACCAATTTGAAAGCTTTTTTAATTATCAGTAAAGACGCATGCAGTATCTATATTTTAGGATAACAATGAATCGATTGCGGTGGTCTAGGTGTAGTAGGCACTACCTTATTCCTATCTAAGTTTTGGCACTTATATCGAAGGGAAATATATCATAAATCGTTATTGTAATTAGTTTAGAGCGCCGCCTCCTGATGGCGGCGACACAATAAGTAATGAGATTCTCGCCGCGCTGGTATTCGTTTGATGTCGTCGTGGCTCAGCGCGTCTATGGCCGATATTGTCACTTAGTGTTATTATTTATCGCCATTTAACTTGGAGATATATAGGGATGCTGGACCCCTATTCGACAAGCGACGTTAGACGTATCGTGTTGATCTCCCGCTGATGTGGGAAAATTCATAAGTTCTCGAATACATACAATGTCAAAATTTTGGGTGCGCCAAAGGTCATATAAAATTGCAAATTCGATTATTGAAACTCCGAAAATGTATCTCATACAATTTTACATTCTAATGATCATTATACATTTTCATTTTAAATAATACTCATTGGAACTTCGAATTTATTATATTCATACATAAATATCTCTATTACTAAAATGTATGCATATGTCGCAGTCGGATCGTATAATCCGCCGTATTACATTACGGCTAGCCGTTTTCAAAAACAGGGGCGTTTTGAAATGCGGCGGTTTAACGATTAGCCGGATTGAATGCGGCTGAATGAGAATCCGCCGTAATGTATTCGGCGCCATACGTTCTTCAACACGGCTAGCCGTAATGTAATACAGCGAGTCATTAGCCGCCGCTTTGACAGTTTTTAGTTCCCATTTTTAACACCCGTGGCGCTGCCTGACAAACGCTGGGGTGTCCATCAAATCTGGAGTTCGTCGGAATGTTTCTTTTCAAAAAACATCTCTTTCGCAACTTAACTAGACGGAGCCCCGCTTCGCGGGGCTCCTATTTCTGAGCGGTTTGCCCTTCGGGCATCTGAAGCTACCTAACGAACCTAACCTACCTACCTATTGATTTAGTGAGACGTCCGTGAAAACATTACACTTTGGGGAAAAAAGCGTAGGTAGGTAAGTAGGTTTGGTTCGTTAGGTAGCTTCAGATGCCCGAAGGGCAAACCGCCCAGAAATAGGAGCCCCGCTTGCGGGGCTCCGTCTATTTAAGTTGCGAAGGAAATGTTTTGGAAAATAAACACATGTAGTGCGGTGGGACCATGGTAAAAATAAATTAAATTGCAAACATTGTCAAACTCCGGTTACGTAGGCGACCGAAAGAACTGGTCACTCTACAATCTAAAATAGTAGTACGATGCGGCTAAACGTTGGCCGCCTTATTGAAGAACGTATCGCAATGACAATCCGGCTAATCGTCGAACCGCCGCATTTCAAAACGCCCCTGTTTTTAATAACGGCTAGCCGTAATGTAATACGGCGGATTATACGATCTGACTACGACACATATATTATTACTCGACATATTGATTTCGACATATTTGATTTTATTTATAGCAGCATGCACCTGCAATAGTAAATTCTAAATAAGGAAAAAAAGACAAAAATAAACAGAAAAGTAGGTCAAGTCAGGTTAAAATCCTGCCAGAAAGGTGGGTTAGGTTAGGTTAGAACTACGACCCTCACAGAACCGAAATCTGTCAGAAAGGTGGGTTAGGTTAGGTTGGAACTGCGACCCTCACAGAACTGAAATACTGCCAGAAACTTGGGTTAGGTTAGGTTAGAACTGCGACCCTCATAGAACCGAATTGCTGCCAGAAAGGTGGGTTAGGTTAGGTTAGAACTGCGACCCTCACAGAACCGAAATGCTGCCAGAAAGGTGGGTTAGGTTAGGTTAGAACTGCGACCCTCACAAAACCGAAATGCTGCCAGAAAGGTGGATTATGTTAGAACTGTGACCCTCACAGAATCGAAATGGTGGGTTAGGTTAGGTTAGAACTGCGACCCTCACAGAACCGAAATCCTGTGACCCTCACAGTGAGCGACCGTAGCGAGAAGCAAATGCTCCCGCCTTAGTCTTCGAGGTTATTTTTTTTTAACAACCCATAAAGTATAAGTACGCAGTTCGTACAGTACTTGGAGAACATTACAACACACACATTACACACATTATTATTGAACATTATTGGTACAGCGACAGTGAAAAAGTATTAGTAATTGTTAATTTACGTTTCACTCTGTAAAAATGATTGTATGAAATAAGTTTATAAATAAAGAAATTCTTACAAATAACATTATGGGCACAGATACATTCTTAGTGATAACATTATGAGTAAAAAAAACGGAATATGTATCGTTATGAATAATGTAGGTAGTAGTACAAAAAACTATTAAAAAATATATGAGAAACAGTTTTCGGAGAGATGATGATTATGACTACAAAGCGGTATTATTGATATTATCGAATCAACACTTGATAGAATCAACATGCAATAAAATCAACTGTTGATTTGACGTGGATGCGAAATCTGGCAGTTGTACATGTCGAATTTATACATATAATATAATTATATAATTATAGTACCGGTGCTAAGTCGTGACCTGCCAGTGAATAAGAAGCCTGAAAGTAACATGGCTTGCATTGTAGGATCATTCGAGAATCGAGACCCTTGCAAGTATTTAACCTAAACAAAAAGTACTTTCGTCAGTCAGAAAAAAATGTGCACCCAGAGTAGATAAGTATTGTAAGTAAGCAATATTTTACGAAATAAATATCAATCTGCTATTCTTTGATTCGGCTATGAGGAGCACCAGTGACGTCAGCTGTTGCCATTATAACCTTAATCTTATTTCTGATTTTAGAATTTTGTTGATCTCACAATTGATCCACATAAATATAGTATAGACAAAAAAAACAACGGGTTGCACTCCGGGAGTGCCGACAGAAGTGAAAACTCAATGACTAGTCCAAAATGTCTGCAGCACTATGTATAATTGACCCATCCTCCTTTCTATTGAAGAACTTTAGTTCCGAAATTGCTGGCCAGTGAGCTTAAATTTGTAGCGTTAATTGTTTAAAATTCGAATAGAAATTGTAAAGTTACCTTGCAGACCTCGCATCTAAATATATTTGGTCATGATATTTTGAGTTTTATTCACCAGTACTAGAGTTCACTTTTATTAGCGATTTCATCAAGATGAGACTTTATTGAATTATTTAATTATATAGGAGTGATATTAAAGTTAGAATGTAACTGTGAGGTCCTCGTATTTCAGCCCGTACAAGATTAGAACATTGAGCTTTATTGCTTAATATAAAAGTCCAGATTTTAATAATTGACCTGATTATGATACGTTATGACTAAAGGTGAATAACATTTGATTGTCCGTGACACATGACGTCAGCGTTACGTTACGCGTTACGCTGAATCGAGTTTATCATTTTTTCGCCACCTCAAAAAGTGCTCAGCGCCGCTAAAGAAGTTTTCACTTCAAAAATCTAGTCAACATGTGAGTTTGCCTAAGAAAGACAACTAGACTAAGAGGACTATGGGCTACTCGTAAATGTCCGTAACGTCCATATGCGCCGCGATCCCCGCTCGGGCTGCGCTGCGCTCTGTATCGAGCAATCGAGTGGGGATTTTCCCAATCATAATGGATTCAATGCATCCAATCCGTTCAAATAATGATACCTAACGACTTGTGATCTACTTGCTTTGATCAAGAGGCTTTTGATGTAGCTTTGTAATGCATATTTGCATGATGCAGTTCACATTTCAGTAATTTGATTCATATTTTATAAATAAGTCAGGAAAGGCGGAGTCAATCAAAACTACTACGACTACTACTGTTGTTGAAACTTGAAAGCTTTTAAAAGAGCGCTTTGTGTGACATAACTTGAATAATGTATCAAGAACAAGAGCACCAGCACTCAGAATGCAATTAGGTAATTTTGTGTCCCAATTACAATGGCGATGCATGTATACCAGTAACCATTTGGAGCCACATTTGACCCCTACGTAACTCAAAATCGATTAAACATAAAATTAGCTACGTGCGAAGTGCATGATGGGGGTAAGTAAAGCGATCGCAGAGCATGCGGTGGTGAAAATTGGAACTAACGAAGGATAGCGTCTTTAACATTTCGTACAAGTTATATGGCTCGAAATGGAACTTTAATTTACGATTACTCCTGAGATATTCATTTAAATTGTATGGTGTAAGGGACCATTGTAATTTGTACGAAATGCTTAAATATCATCATTCTCTTGCCCCTGTCCCATTCACTTGGGGTCGGCGCAGCATGTCTTTCTCTTCCACACCTCTCTGTTGCCCGTCATTTCATCATTCACTTGCGTTCGTTTCATATCATCTCTCACACAGTCCATCCACCTTTTCCTCGGTTTTCCTTTCCTCGTACTTCCCTCCACATTAGGCGATTTGCCCTTACTTTTTCTGTTATGGGTGCAACTTTCACGAAACGAAATGCTTAAATATAACTAACGTATTTGATTTGATAATTATTTATACTGTATCCGTATAAATAGCTTTGCAAGTGTCACATATTATGTGATGTTTTTCTAGAAGTTAAGAATAGTTATATTAAGTTATCCTTAAAAGATAGACATACACCATCGCAGACTTTTTGTAGACCCATGAAAGAGAGACAACCCCATCATACTCCATACTCAAACGGATTGGGCAGCGTTTTCGATTAAAGCTCCTAGCCAGCGTGATTTTAACACCGTCGTCATATTTCAACCAATTAAAACAAAATCTTAACAAGTTATATACCTAAACCTTCCTCAAGAATCCCTCTAGGTATTAGATGAAAATGTTGTGTAAATCCGTTTAGTAGTTTTAGAGTTTTGGAGTAGTTTTATAAGATGTAATGAATTGACGTTTTTCCCTAAATTTGCGGATGCTAGATTGCGTGATAGACCAGTCAAATTAGATCCAAAAAGAAGCCTTACTTGCAAGCATTGAGACAATAGGGGACGACCGCTTCTCCATACAAACATTGAGATAACATTTTTTGTAAAATTTGCATTGTCGTTGTACACCACTTAACAAAACAAAACCTATGTATTTTAGATTATTAGAGAATAAGTATTCTTGCAAATAAAAAACATTATCTTTATCTTTAAACGTAGTCCCCATTTTTCTCCTTTGATATTGACTTGACGCTATGGAAAATATGTTTACACAGTTGATTGTATAATCATAGATAGGTATGCCCCTTCGTTTGAATGGAATCTATTTTTCGCTCCTATCTGAAGAGTTACAGAGCATTACAGAAGTGTAATGTTAGTATCCAGAGAGTAAAAGTCTCCTTTTCTCTTAAGGTGACATTGACTCCCGGTGTTGACGGCTCCAGTCCTCACGAGTTAGGCATTGTTATAATCCACTCCACAGTGTCAAGTGGTGTACGTTGTGTGTCATGTCACTCGATAGGTACCGCGCGGCCGCCGGCCCAGGATGTGGTCGATGCTGTAGACGGCCCGCCGCGGCGACGACATGTCGAAGGCGACACTCACTCACTCGCGACAACACTTAACCATTCGTTCACCGTCACTCGCAGGCTACGCCGCGCGCCACACAACTGTCACTGACTGATGACGACGGCGTGGTGACAGCGCGCCCGCCTTCACACCCATCCCCCTCGCACTTAAAGCCAGTCATCGCCTGTCCTACTCTTATCGCCGCCCCTAGCGTTTGATTGGAGCGCTGGAGCGCGCGAGCGGAGCGAGGGACTCTTATCCCCGCCGCGTTGTCGCGTTAGACCCGTTACAGCCTACGGCCGGCTCGCAAACTAGCAAAAACAACTTATTATGAACTTACAAAACTTTTTGAAGTCGGCCATCGGTCAGTCCTTAATTTGCTAATCTTAACCTACTAGTTTCGTAAGTGTACAACAAACCGTGCATAAATATCTGACACCATCTTATTTGTAGAGCCATAGAAGCGTGCTGCATAGATAGATACTCATATTTTTCTGGCATCGGGATGTATGATTTTGGTGCAAGTCACTTTTATCGTACCGAGATAGAACCACATATAATATATTACACACTCTAAAAAATGAAGACCAACTAAGAGCAGTTTCTTCTTAGTTGACGTTAAGTTAATTACAACAATTACGATCTTATATAAATCAATGAAAGCTGATTACTTTAAACAATAAGTGTATCTGTGATTGAACTAATAAAGTAGGTATTGATTAATCCTAACAATTGTATACCTTGCATCTATTATTAACTTGTTGACATAATTATGTAACGTAGGTTGATTCAATAAATATCAAGCTTAGTTGATCTTACTAGGGTCAATTAGTTAGCATAATTCTTTTTCATGTATATATTGAACAAGATCTTAGTTGCCTCAGTTACATAACAATAGTAAAATCAATCAGAATTACCTTATTTGAAATGTCGAAGTCCTTGTTAGGCTCGTATGGAATCAAGATGCTTGATTACGACTATCAAAATATTGATAGGGCCAACCAAATTTTTTTTAGAGTGCAGGCTTCCAGTATTTGACCGAAACATATTTTTCCCTTAGATAATTTAAAGATTTGAGTCTTAGTACTTAGTACATGCATCAAAAAGAATATTGGTATTAACGATAATTAATATATTAAGGTCAAGTGGAAAGACCTATAACATTTTTGGATGGAAAGACCGTCATAGGGCAAGAACTCTCGTATTTGCAGGTAAGTATAGGTACGTCGCTCAGACACAATTAGAAAGGAAGAGTTTCGCTCCTTCTGCTCTACCTACCAACCTTCTGCTTACAGAAGTGGAGTACCTACATATGTGCAAAAACACAAGAGTTAAAAGTGACGAAAGAACTTAATAATGCATAATATGTTTTTCTATTTATCCATATATGAAGATATGAACTCTATAGATCCCTGCCCACTTCTCATATCCTGGCTTCCCCAATCTGCCCTCAAGGCGCCTGATCACTGGTCATCGTGGCTTCCCACTCACGTCCCACTCACTCATCCTTCACAAATTCTTACGACATTGTTTAACCTTACAACCCACTGTCCTACTTGTTTCCTTCATAGCCCAACTTGCGCGAGCGGCGCGGCGCCTGCTCCCTGATCAATCCCATTGTTTCCCACCTCTTACTCTCACTTATCCTTCAGAATCCTTACAACTCTGTTTAGGTAATCCCTTTGTGCTCGTTGCATTACGAGCTGCCCATTGTATCCACTCAAGTTAAAACGCTTGAAACGACTATGACAAGTGATTATTTATTGAACGAAACTTTCTAAACTCATTATTAAGATTTTTTATGACTTTCCTCTCTTAGCAGTTCTACCTATAGCAACAGGGATTTAGCAAATGACGACATTTGAAGACATACTTATCACTCACCAAGTCACCAGGTACCTACCTACCTATGAAATAATTTCCTACTTTACTGTGCCTTATTGCTCAAATAGTAACACATCAAGTCATTGGACTAATCAATAATTATGATGACTTATGTATGCATTTTTGATAAAAATATAGCCGGTAAATAGTACATTATGAAAGGTTAAAATAACAAGCTTTCCTGAATTTCATTATATTGGCGTACTGCTCAAGATGTTACGTTAGAAGTTATGATTGACTACGATGCATTTAAAATGAAGGCATGAGAATGTGTGTAATTTATACCTATACCTAAATAAAACTAAGACACCATTGTATCAAAGGTAGCCTGATGATTCGAACCACCTACCGCAACCGTCTCATATGAGTAGTTAGACTAAGTTCTTGAAACAGTACCTATAATGAGGTAGCCATGTATAGAAGTATGTATTATAGTAGAAGTAGGTAGGTAGGCATCAGATGATAACGCCGCATGACACTAACGTAAACAATCGTATTCCGGTTTACCCATTGTACAGGAAAAAAGTTAAGAAGCTTAAAACAAGTTCCAGAAGTGTTTAACTAAAGATTTACAATATCTAAGTCCCCTCGATCTAGCTAGTGGTAAATCTTTCTGACAAAACGATTTTGTTCCTTTATTTAATGCAATGAGTTATTTAAGAAAACCACAATTGTTTAAACATTTTTAGTTGAGAGGTGTCTGGTGTATGAGGCTGTTGCTTGCGGAGTTATCTAAATCTTTATTTTGCTGGCTCGTTAATCTCCTGCCGATATTGCTTATTTTCGACATATCGACATGTGGGATAAGATAATAACCTTCATTGCACCGTTACCTATTGGTACCTATTTAAACATTAGTTTGATAGAGACTTAGGGCCACTTGCACCATTCCACTAATCTGGGGTTAAGGGGTTAAACCATTAACCCAGTATCAAATTGTACTGGTAACCAAGGTAACCCCAGGTTTAACCGGTTAACCCCGGGTTAGTGAATGGTGCAAATGGCCTTTAGAGATTTGCAAATTAACTCTAGTAACAGGCACTAAATAAATGGATGTAATTAGGCAAGGCTTACTTAGCCATGAATGTTATGATTATGAGTAAGTACCTATAGAATAAAAAGTTAGGATTGGTTAGGTGCACCAATAGCTGTGTTAGTTTACTTTAATATTTACTTCACAGGAAAAATATCGATAGGTAGGTATCTGTTCGTTCATCAGCGCCTACGGCCGCTGCCGCCTCGCTTCTTCCAGCCAATTAACTCGATCGCGGCGCTCCATTGTCGCTCTTCGCGGGAATTAAGCCAATTGTATCCGCAACTCCCTCCGGAACGTAAAATAATAGCGGCCATTATCCCCCCTCCACCCCTCCCCCGCTCCCAGAGCTCTCTAATCGGCGGAAATGAAGTGACGTGTTGTGCGACGACGCCCCCCGCCCGCGCCCGCGACTGACATCAAAGTGGTCATTATCTGTGCGATTACCGAGCGTCTCGCACTTGGAGGAATAGTTGGCCGATGGCCGCCGGTTTCATCTTACTTTTACTCACGCACGCGGAATAATTATTTTATAATGTAAGTTCTGGTGAGAATGAATCAAGATAACCTACTATACTTACAAAACGACTCGTTTGGTATAAGGCATATTAGGCGCTAACTAGTTCGACCGCTTATTTCTAAATGATTATGTTGATTTCTCTAAATTCGATAGCGACGAAACATTATGCTTATTGAATATTTTTAATTTATAATATAATTAATTTAAATAATGGACTCTCAACTGTCTGATATAAATTAATTTTATTTATTTATTATTATACAGAATGATTCATGAGACGTGAGCAGGACTAATCCTGCACACTCAGTAACTGATAATTGATCGATCACCGTTATATTTAGGAGAAACAACAACACTTTTTCCTATTTTTTAACTTTTTGGTGAGGGCAAATTTAATTCTCAACAATCATGGTCATCCTACAGGACCTAATTAATAAACATAAAACCTCTTTAACCGTAATGGCATTTTGATTACGAAGAAAATAAACTGTCAAACTTGAGTGAGATACGAGTTTTCAAAAGTAACCAGACTGTGATGACAGTAATGACATTCAATTTGACACAGAATATCGGTAGTTTAGTATTCTAATTTTAGGGTGACCATGCATGTCGTGAAAAAATTAATAACTTTTTTTTTCAACACGACTAGAAAATTAACGTTAACCTCACTAATACTGGTACGAAACAGTTGCTTATACTTAACGATATGCGCAGTGTTAGTCCTGCTCACGTCTCCTGAATCACCCTGTATATCCACTCACATGATTGATATTAGTCAGTGACCTCTATTATTATGTGAAAATAAGGGTGACAGCTTGCAACTACAATTGCACAAAGCATGTGAGTGGCTAAGGGGCGAGCCCAATAAGTAGAGGTCGGTTTCTCAGTTCAAATGTCACTAGATTTCTTCCATAAGTATCCCTATTTCAATGGTTAATTACAGTAACTTTGCTGTAGCGGTACAGACGCAGGAAAGTCGCGATCAGATCAGCTCGCTTCCGGGGAGGCCCGGAAGGAAGGAAGCCGCCAAATTAGAGCTCTCTCGGGGCTCCCTCGTAATTGTTTGCGGCCATTAGCGACGCTTTGAGCGACGTTACGGCTCCTACCTCCTCCAGCCAGACACGCGGCGACTGAAACAATCGCGGATAAGGAATAGGAATGATGGCACGCGTTCACTTTTATAACGTAGGTACTAATATAGGTACTCCAACTATCTAGATAGCTACTATATTTTCATGCAAAATTAGGAAATTATTAAAACGATAACACCTAAAGTTTGTTTTACCTTCCAAAATGTAAACAATATATTTCCCATTCGATTCCTTACATTTTGATGAAAAATAAATAACTGGTATGAAATCTATTTACGTAACGGTACATATACGCAACATTTCACGGCGTACCTATAGCGTCGAGCATTGAGATTAGGTAAGTACGATTGTCAGAATTTTATTTCTGACTTTTTTTATCGCTTTTGATATAATTTGATCCCATAAACACATTAATTAATTGATTATAAAAAACCAGAATCGAAAATCGGCCATCTATTTAGCCTACACTGCGGTCTTCTGTAGGTACCTACCTAGTACTAACAAGAGATGCAACACCCTAGTTGAGCTGTTTCGTATTGAGGCGAACTCCGTTGCACCTGTATAATATGTAGGCATATTAAAACCTTCTATCAGGAACTCAACTCGCAAAAAAAGGATTTCTCCATACTTGATCGATCCCCGTATTGTTTAGGTCTCGAGTGGTCCCAACACCGAAGAGATTACTCTCTTGTGTCGCGCTCTCGATATACATGTCGTGCGTGTCTCGTGGTGTCGCAGCGTGTCGTACCTACCCCGCTGCACTGTGTGGCACGTTGCTCAGAGCAATGGAATATTCAAGTTAAGGTTTGCCCACACGGGTGCTCAAAAGACATTAATGCACCGTAAACGCAGTGATCTGAAAGAGCCTAGTGACTAGTGAGGCCTACTTGCCAACTAAGTAAAAGTTTGAATTTTGACAGTATGTGTTAAATGAGCCACGTTACTGCTTTAACGGTGCATTAACGTCTTTTGAGCAGTAGTGAGACGAGCCTTAAAGTTACCAAATTATGTATAAGGAAATGAATATTATGAAAATAGGCCAACTGCAGCTGCATCATCTTCTGTTACGACATTAGGTTAGTACCGGCTGTAGTCAGCAGCGTCGATATTCAATATGCAATCAGTAACTCATTTTAACAAGGAAACAGATTGACAGATTCAGTGCCCGCGTCAAGGCCGCAGCAGTAAAGCAGCTGCATGCTGCCATCTGAGTGTCACCTTCACACGACGGTGTCGCAGCCGCACGGTGTCGTAGCAGGAAAGCGTCGCGTCGCTAATGGGTCGCCATTACGCCGCGCGTTATCCGCTTAGCGACTTGCGCCCGGTACCCGCGACCGACTGCGAGAGCCCGTCGCTAACATCTTTTCTTATCAAATATACGAACGAACTAGAAAGAGAACACCGAGTTCCGAGAGAGGAGCTGTTTCTAAAGCTGGACAGTGTAGGTTTTCTAATCCCCTACAATAGTAGATGATCTCGTTCGGCCGATGGTTCACTAGAATGATTTTTCTTTCGTGTCAGTTTTATTGTCTATCATGTCACGCCACTCACGCCTCACTCTCGGTCTCGCGTTATTTTTGTTTCAAAGCGATAGACGATAAAAATTCGGAAATACGGCTGTAGAACTTACACTACAAAACATTTCAAGCAGTAAATACGTATTCATTCGGCTCTCGGTGCGCCGCCAATCGCGCTCTCATCGACGAACAATTACTGGAGTGGCGCCTTCGAGAGCGTTTGATCCGTGAGGGGGCGGGGGTGGGGCTGTACCCTCTGGAGAAGGGGGGGGGGAGCAGTGCATTACCGCCCGAGAGGTTAATGCGTCTTATTGTTTCACAGCCCGCATCCATTTCCCGTAAACGGTTCGATTTAAAGGAAATCGCCCACTTACCCACTCGAGCCCTCTAATGTCACAATGAACAACATTTGCGGCGAGTGGTCTGCCGCGCGCGCCACTCCATACAAGTGTTGTGAAGCCGAACCTAAAGTTCCATGTTTAACGAATTATTTGTAACTAAATCTTGGCTGTGTTATTTTCTATTACCAATTTTGTAAAACAATTATCGTAATATTTCAATCTTATGTAAAGATGTATAAAAATAACCAAAGAGGTCTTCAAAATTCAAAACTCTAACTTGATGAGTGAACATAATTATAGACAATAAGCCAGTTAAAAAAAAAATCCCTTCCACTTGCAAATAACGTTATACAAAAAAAAACAATATCCATGCTCTGCTTAAATTCAACCTGAGTCTAGTAAAATGTTTTCAGGGTTCCGTACCCAAAGGGTAAAACGGGACCCTATTACTAAGACTCCGCTGTCCGTCCGTCCGTCCGTCTCTCACCAGGCTGTATCTCATGAACCGTGATAGCTAGACAGTTGAAATTTTCACAGATTATGTATTTCTGTTGCCGCTATAACAACAAATACTAAAAATAAAGATTTAAGTGGGGCTCCCATACAACAAACGTGATTTTTGACCGAAGTTAAGCAACGTCGGGCGGGGTCAGTACTTGGATGGGTGACCGTTTTTTTTTGCCGTTTTTTGCATTATGGTACGGAACCCTTCGTACGCGAGTCCGACTCGCACTTGCCCGGCTTTTTTTATACAGTTGCTCAAAAAGTGCTACTTTACGTAGCATGTTTAGCGTGCGGAAAGTTGGTTTTCGCGAACTAGTGCTTTTCACTTTTCCAATTTTTTTAAATTTATACTTACTTGTTCCATGCTTATAGAACATGCATTTGAAAAAAAATCTTTCATTGAAGTGGGTTCAATAGTCGAATAAAAGCTAGAAAACAAACACCTCTTCATAATGTCAAAAATTTTGACTGCGAAAGATCGAACTTACAACGACTTTGTTTTCCAATCTTAAGTTTTCAAAAAGTTGCTTATAAAATGAGTGAATCAGAGTTTAAAATTGATTTAACACCGCCATACATTTGTGAGAAGGCTGCAATTGCGAATGAGAGTGCTTTGCCTGAAAAATCTAAAAATAAGTAAGTTTAGAATTCCTTACTTGTTGCTTTTCT
Organism: Cydia splendana; assembly: GCF_910591565.1. Classification (NCBI taxonomy): domain Eukaryota; kingdom Metazoa; phylum Arthropoda; class Insecta; order Lepidoptera; family Tortricidae; genus Cydia; species Cydia splendana. The sequence continues at coordinate 42,394 of NC_085961.1, read as the reverse complement.
TATTTTTTCGCAACTGTATTAATAAACGTATTCGATACACGTGCGGAAATGTCATTCTTGTGCGGAAATGTAATGACATACTTTCCGCCCTAGCATTGAAATATACTATTTTTTACAAGTCCTTCGGAGTACCTACTCACTGTTAGACAATTATTTATTTTAAGCATTGTCCTAAAACAGCACGCCGCCGCAACCTCTTACAGCAATGAATATACTAACAAGAGACGCAAAGATATTGTTTGCACACAAAACATTCATAGAGGATATGCTTTTTCTATGAGATTTTTCATTGCTCTGGGTCCTTTTCTATACAACAGGCTCAACGCAAATTTAAATTTATATACACTCAGCTACAAAAAGTGTAAGGAGCCGCTCGGAAAAGCCCTTCAAAATATGACGTAGGTACGAAGAGACAGAGAATCTACTACTACTACTACTACTACTACTACTAGATAGTAGTTTAGTAGTAAAATGATTATAAGCAATATGACTGGATTTATAACAGGACAAATAGGATCATTATTTCGATAAATGTAATATAGTATTAAGTTGCTAATTTATACTGTGTATTTTGTTAGTGAAAATTAATTTGCATGAACAATGTTTGCCATATTTCACGCCTAAAACACAGGGATTCCTAGTTCAGGTACATGTAAACCATCTCTATTTTTTTTTTAGTTTTTGTTTTATATGAATATATCCATGAAATACGTGTTTTACATAAATTATGTTAATGTTTATTTTATTTACCAGTAACTGACGCATACATAAGTTTATTAAATCCTTAATAACTAAGAGCTTAGTGTAAGTACAATAAAATTGAGGTAAACACTGCATGCAAATTAAAATGTATTACTAAACGAATTTCGTTTAGTAATACATTTTAATTTGCATTCAGTGTTTACTTCAATTTTATTGTACTTACACTAAGCTCTTAGTTATTACGAATTTCGTTTAGTAATACATTTTAATTTGCATTACAAATTAATCACTTAAATTCTATTTTGTGAAGCTGACGTTTAAGGGTGGTATTCCACCTATCCAATTCCTTTGTCAAATTTGTATTTTGTCTCACATTTTGCTTTAATGAGAGAGTGAGACGCACTGACATTGGACAAAGAAATTGGACAGGTGGAATAAGCTAGCTAAAATGTTCAACGGATCTTCTACGTATTTTTATTTTAGTATAGACGCGGGTCAACACCTGTCGCCTGTGGGTGAGGTCATCGGAATTATACAGATATTACTTGCCGAAGTGAAACCGTAACTGCTACCCTTGGTGGATATGGTACCACCTATCGTATTAAAAACTGATACAATTTTACACTAGCTTTATCAAGGCTGAATTTAGTAGCCAGCAAAGATATATGTAACTCCGTATACACTCTATCATACTCTATTCTCTTTGGTAGCCAGTCAGGGTAGGGTTATCAACTAAATGCGACATCTAGTAGTAATTCGGGCAGATTAACAAAAGCGCGCACTGGACGGCGCAGAAAGTACAACAGTTTGTTAATGCCGAACGGTGTCGCCAGGTGGCGCACGGTAACCCTACCCCTACCATCCTCCCAAAGCTAAAAATGTTTGAAAACCTAGTTTTAATAGTTAAGAATGACAGCCTGTCTGACTTTTCAATTGCTAGGAGTTGAGATTTAAGGTGTCCTAGCTTGTATCCGCGATTTCGTTTACGTGGAATGATGATTATGATCGATGGAAATCCTATCCTATGCCCTTATCCAGGTCTTAAACTATCACCATACGTCCATACCAAATTTGATTTAAATCGGTTCACCTCTTAAAGTTGACGAGAGAGAGAGAGTGTACTACTAGCGCCATCTGTTGACGAGTAACTGTATTACCGTATTAGATTACCCAATTTAACAAATTTGAGGTTTCGAAGACTTGAAAGCATAATCGGCTCTTGTTTTTAGTATTTTGATGTCTAAACGTGCATTGTGTTTCTTTAATTTTGCTAATTTTAGGTTTTAATTAAGTTCACTAAGACGAATAGTTACTTCTTGCAGCAAAAGATGGCGTAAGAAGTACTGCAGACAGATATACAGATCTGATGTACCGTTCTCGAAACTGTTCGCAAACGAGAAAATATAGCAAGAAAGTTCTCGGAGACGTTCTCCAAAACAGAAATTTTACGAGAAAGTACAAAACATTAACTGAAAGTTCGAACGTGCACTGACATCAGTACTTATGATGTTAATTTGTTATGGAGCGTCTCGCCCGCGCGTGTATGTTTGGACAAGTACGAGGGGAATACTCGTTAGATTATCGTCGAAATAGACAGAACTATGTTAAGTGGAGGTTGTAACAACCCACGACCATGTCCCGTACAACAAGCAAGTGTCAGACAACGAGCCTAAATAGCGCTAATTGGCGCTAGTATCTAGTCAGTTACCAAAGGAATATTAATTATGATAGTACAGAAAAAAATAAAAAGGATTTTATAAGATAGGTTACAAGTTACAACAATTACGGTTTTGGTCGTACATACACATACTGTTTGCTAGTTGTCTAATTGGTTATACTTTTGTTTCTCTACTCATCGCTGGAGGACGCTACTTAGAAGTACGAGTTTTGCTGTTTTTTTTATCAGGTAGTTGTGTTAAATGTTTCTAAAGGGCGGCATTTAAATCAATTTGAAATACTACTTGGGAGAGACTGCGCACTAGCGGTATGGTATACTAATACCATTATACATAAATCCATATCACAAATAGACAGCGAGACTGTACTTTTCTTTCCACAGGCAACTAATACTTATCTATGCGATTCTAACGACCCCAAACGCAATAACTGATGTGGAGACTTTTGGACCGGGCATAACAGATATTTTTAGGGTTCCGTACCCAAAGGGTAAAACGGGACCCTATTACTAAGACTCCGCTGTCCGTCCGTCCGTCCGTCCGTCTGTCTGTCACCAGGCTGTATCTCACGAACCGTGATATCTAGACAGTTGAAATTTTCACAGATGATGTATTTCTGTTGCCGCTATAACAACAAATACTAAAAACAGAATAAAATAAAGATTTAAGTGGGGCTCCCATACAACTTCTTCTTCTTCTTCTGCCTCGCCTTTGTCCCGTTACGCGGGGTCGGCTTTCCCATTCATGCGACGCCATATATTTCTTTCTTGGGTGTCTTGCTCTTGAAGACTTTTCCCTTGGTCTTGATAGGCATTTTGGTATCACATAAAACTCCGGTTAGCGTACGCCACTTGCTCCATCCCGATGTCATCCTGTGTATGATGTCAGCATCAATTGTCCCATTTTCAGAGATAACTGAGCCCAGGTATTTAAATGTTTTTACTTGCGGGAGGTTTATGCCGTCGAGCTTTATCGTAGCGTTGGTGGAACTATTTGGGTTGAAGTTGCAGATCATACATTCGGTTTTTGTTCTACTGATGCGCAACCCATTGGTTTCTAGTGACTCTCTCCATTGTTCGAGGTTTTCTTGTAGCTCGTGTGGGTCTTTCGATATTAGGACTACGTCATCGGCATACAAGAGATTCCATGGTGTGGGTTTTTGTATTTTTGCAGTCAGATAATTCATCAATACATTGAAAAGTAATGGGCTTAGTGCGCTACCTTGATGTACACCTACTTTTATATTAAAGCTCTCTGAAAAGCCCGCTGGGCTTCTAACCCTTGTTTGTACATCAGTATACATGTCCTTTATAAGTCGAACATAGCATTCATGGACACCGTGAGCTCTTAAAGCTTGGCATATGATCGTTCTCGGCACACGGTCGAAGGCCTTTTCAAGATCTATAAAGACCATCATCACGTTCTCCTTATTTTCACGGGCTTTTTCCATTACTAATTATTATGCATTAGCATGAATTGCATCTGTGGTACTCTTTCCCGGTGTAAAGCCAAACTGATTGTCAGTTATTTTGATGGCGTTTGATAGGCGTTGGCTCAGGATTCTTTCCCAAATTTTTAGGGTGTGTGACGTCAGTTTTATCCCACAGAAGTTTCCTCAGTCCCGAACATCTCCTTTGTTTTTATAAAAAGGAACGCCACACGCCACATATCAGGCATTCTTTCACTTCTAAGGACATTGTTAAAAAGTTCACAAAGCCATACATCTCCGTCTTTGAGGGTTTTCCAGACTTCCGCTGGTATGTCGTCTGGTCCACTCGCTTTGTGATTTTTCATCTTCGAAATTGCTTTTCTAACTTCCCCTATAGTGATTCTATCGGCAGGTCCTTGTATTTTAGGTTCTTCTGTTTCTGGTTTTCGTGGAAATTCTTCATTTAAGAGTTCACTGTAGTACTTATACCACCGCCTACATATGTCCCTATCATCTGTGAGCAATACCCCTTTGTTATCTTTTATGTATTTCGTTGTGATTATATCTTTGGTGTTGTTGTGTCTATGTTTTGCGATTTTATAAATTTCAGTGTCCGTTGCTAGTTCTAGGCGTTTATACAAATTTTCATCAGCTTTGTCTCTTTCGATAGCCGCTGTTCTTCGGGCATTTTTCTTTGCCTCCTTGTACAGCTCCTTATCTTAGCCCTGGCCGGTTTCCTGCCATTTCTTGAACAAGCGTTTTTTCTCAGATACCTTTTCTTTAGTGTTGCTGTTCCACCACTTGGAGTCCTTACCGTTACGAGGTGGGCCTTTACTGATTCGTAGCACGTCTTTTGCCATAGTAACACATACACTTTCAAAATTAGACCAAGTTCTATTTGGAGAGTCGTCCCTAGGGGGGTTTTCCTTCATAAAATATATATTTTGATTTTGAAACTTAGATCGTTTTTCTGACTGAAGTTCTTTCCACTTAGTTTTTTCTATTTTTAGAAACTTCATTTTTATTTGCCTTTTAAGCTTGTGTGATACTACTAGTAGTCTGTGTTGGCTAGTGAGTGGCTCTCCTGGAATCACTTTACAATTTTTGAATTGCTTGAGGTTCGCTTTATTGGTAAGAATATAATCAATTTGCGTTTTTCAGTTTCCGCTTTTGTAAGTTATAAGATGCTCGTCCTTTTTTTGGAAGAATGTATTTACTACTGCTAAATTGTTTAAGACGGCAAATTCTAAAATTGCTAATCCTGCGTTGTTTTGTTTTCCATACCCAAACCCACCATGATGGCCTTCAAAGCCATTCCTGTCTTTGCCCACATGCCCGTTTAGGTCTCCGCAGATAAGTTTTTGTTCATTTGTGGGGATTGTGTTTATATAGATACTTAATTCTTCCCAGAACTCCTGTTTATCTTTATCTGAGCATCCGGTTTGCGGCGCATAGACAAAGACGACATTTAGGCATGCCTGCTTTTCTAAAGCCAGCTTTATACCAATGATACGATCACTAGTTCTATTTATCTCAACTATGTTTTGACTAAGGGTTTGATCTAAAATTATTCCAACTCCATTTCTGGAATTGTCTTTCCCATTATATATTAGTTTGTAACCCTTTCCAATATTTCGTGATTTAGCCCCTTTCCATCTTGTTTCCTGTACACAGCAGATATGTGGCGTCTCTCTAAAATATCGCTTAGCTCGACACTGCGTCCAGTCATGGTGCCAATATTCCAGGTTGCAATGCGGATCTGGGATATTGATACCTTGTTTCGGTGTTTTTGATTTTCGTCGCTTATGGGGTACGCCCTAGCATTTAATGCAGTATCTTCGCCAACGTCGCTTAAGGGGGACGCCCTAGTATTATTTCTCCTCTTTTCTTTTGTACTTTGTCTCATGATTGGTATGTTGGATTGGCTATAGTTTTATGGCCGGTTGCCGCCTGACGCCAAGACTATAGTCTGTCTGACAGACCTGGGTGCCGCCGTTGGCCATAGCTATGGGCTCGTCCGCCGCCATCCCTACTGTGCACCCTAGCCCGACACACAGCACTATCGTCGACCTTGACTCCAAATATGTCGGAGCAGCCCGACGTAGGGGTTTTTTTTACGAAGTCACCTTCTTCGGCCTGTTGGTCCGCGGGAGTTATTTTATTTGGCTCCTACCCTCCAGGTACCACTTGCGAAGTACCTGGCGAGAGATCCCTTATCCGCCACCTAGGGACGCGTTCTCTAGGGGTGAGGCTCCCCCGAGAATTGTATGGGGCTCCCATACAACAAACGTGATTTTTGACCGAAGTTAAGCAACGTCGGGCGGGGTCAATACTTGAATGGGTGACCGTTTTTTTTTGCCGTTTTTTGCATTATGGTACGGAACCCTTCGTGCGCGAGTCCGACTCGCACTTGCCCGGTTTTTTTTTAACACGATTAGTTTGTGTAGATTTATCACTGATTTCCCATAGCCATCTTCTGTCTCCATCATCATATCAGCTAGGTATTCATTGTTATCCGATTTACATAATAATATATGCATGTAAAAGTTCAGCTCAATCGGAAATCGAAAAATGAGTAAAATCTGGGGGCACGGCAGTGCGGGGCAAGTCGAGCAAAACAAAGACGCACAGCCGTACCATCCCTTGGCCCCCATGGCCAAGGCCAAGTCATTATACGTATTAAAAATTAAAGATATCTTATTGATACGGTTTAACACCCCCTGGCACTGACTAAAATGGGTGCATTACATTTGTTATAATTACTTTTCATGTATTATAGTTTGATATATCGTTATTTTGAATAACGTAATAAATGGCATACTACCGTAATACCTAATTAACGGTATACATAGTGTTATTTTTGGTATAATGGTCATATTTACTCTTCGTTTAATATACATTGCCATAATTATTACATACTCTAAAGCATATTATTTGTTATAACAAGAGACATCACATAATTATTTATGTGGCATAATAGTTGCATGACATAAATGGGTTAGGTTAGGTTGGAACTGCGACTCCGCATAAACGAATAACTACCTAACAAAAGGAGGGTTAGGTTAGGTTAGTACTTTGACCCTCCGTAGAATAAAATACTCTAGGAAAAAAAGAGGTTTAGGTTAGGTTTGAACTGCGGCCCCGCAGAACGAAAACCGTGAAAAAATTGGTTAGGTTAGGTTAGAACTGCGACCTCCCTAGAATAAAATAGCTAGCAAAAGCAGTAGGTCTGCGTACTAGTTATAAAAAGTATGTAAAACTTTACGTTATCAGTAAATGAAATATGACAAAAAATGTTATACAATATATGTATTTATACGTGATAAAATTGTATGAAGTATTACGTTATACAAAAATATAATATAACAAATGTCATTATAAAATATGTCTATATACTATTTGAATATTATATTACATTAGGCATTATATCAATGACAGTTTCGATGAAATCACAATATAATAAAGAAAACGTATAATAAAAATTACATTATAACATACAATAATATATCAAGTGGCGTTATAACAAATGTATGATAGTTTTTTTATAATTATATTAAGCATTACACACCCGACTAAAATAACCGACTTGGTTTCACATAACATCTCAAAACTTTTGTTGTAGTAGAAGAATTGCATTGCGAGACTTGCATCTTTTTACACGTAATGTTTTTGATGGGATTTAGCTTTAAAGATGTAACCCACACTAAATAATTGGGCAAATAAAAACAAGCTTGTAAAAAGACAGCCAAACTGAAGAAGATAGGGGCAACCAAAAAAAAAAAGTTAGAACGGCGTTTATTCATTTTTATTTATACATTTTCATTAGTTTGCCCTACAAATTAATGAAGACCAAAGTCGCATCGATAAAAATATAATGCGGCCGCTAGATGGCATTTATCACTCAAATCGCCACAAATAGATCGCACTGTTAAGATTTTTCTAGAAATAACCTAGCCATACGACGAATAGAGTGGTTAGGTAAGGTTCGGAGTTAGGTTAGGTTTTGAGTTAGGTTAGGTTAGGTTAGGTTAGGTTAGGTTAGGTTAGGTTAGGTTAGGTTAGGTTAGGTTAGGTTAGGTTAGGTTAGGTTAGGTTAGGTTAGGTTAGGTTAGGTTAGGTTAGGTTAGGTTAGGTTAGGTTAGGTTTTTTTTTTTTTTTTTTAAATGTAGCAAGTGATTTACTTGCCATCGTCAATCCTCGGACATGATCCGAGACTTTGTTTGCATTTTTATTTTTTATTTTGCTTATTTAAATAATATTTATTCTTTAGTTTTTATTTCTATTTATCTTTTTGCTATTATTTTGATTACATTTTACTTTAAGTTGCTGGGATATCATGTCATCTATCAATCAATATGTGTCATAATATGTACACATATTGATTGTTAGATAGACTAGTTTATATTTATTTCTAATTGATCATATTCATCTATTACTTCCATTATTATTATCATTTATCCTTTCTTGCCCATGGAGCTGTGCTGCCGTTTTGGATACATACTTTCCGCATTATTGTCTTGCAGTATTTGGCAAACGTTTCGTGGGTGGACTTACCGACCAATAGTATATTGAAATTACATCTTATAATTTTTTCATTTAATTTTAGTTCGGTGTTTAATCGGAGCTCCTCAAATCGTGGACATTCTGTGAGTACATGTTCTGTTGTTTCGATTATGTTGGGGTCACATGGGCATGACGGGTTGTTCTTTACTTTGAAGCGGTGTAGATAGTAGCCCGTTCCGCCATGTCCAGTGATCACTTGTGTGAGCAAATTATCTGGTGTATGACTTGTTGCATACCTATACGCCGACGTTGCATCAGGGAGGAAATCTGCTATTTGCTTTTCTTTTGTTAACTCTTTATATATTTTTGACCATTTATACAGCGTTTCCTCCCTGATGGTCCGCTTGGCGTATGAGGTTGGAAACAAATCATACGCAGCTTTTGTTTTCTTCCGAAGAGCTGCATATTTAGCTAATTCATCAGCCCGTTCGTTGCCCACCGTGCCACAGTGAGCCCTCAACCAGAATAGCCGTACGGTTGTTCCGCTTTTTTGCAGTGCATATATTTGCTCCCTGATTCGGAAGACAAGCGGGTGGAGGCACGTCTGATTCTCTATAGCTTGTAGTGATGACATGCTGTCACTAAAGATGTTAATTGTAGTGTCTTTTAATTTTGCTGCCAATTCGCCTGCCTTCAGAATCGCGAGAAGCTCCGACTGGAACACACTGCAGTAGGTTTCCAACCGGAAAGTGCACTGTCTTATTTCTTCGTCATTTCTCCACGCAGTTATTGCCGCACCGACCTTTCCCTCTATTTTACTGCCGTCTGTGAAAATACGAAGTCCTTCAATTTGGTATTTGGCCACGGTTTCCTCTGACAGGTCTTCGACCTTTTCAAAGGTAAGCGGGGCCAGGTCCACAGGATGAGGAGTATTTGTATATGGCACCCGAGCCTCGTATTCTCTGTCTGGCAGCTGCAATAGAGGGCTTCCTCTTTTTATGCAGTAAAGACGGGCAGCTTCTTGAACTCTCAAGTCCAGTGGGAGCAAGCCTGCAACAGCGAGGGCGGGTAGCAATGCAACTGTCCTGTAAGCCTTACATATACGTCGCGCAAATCCTCTTTGTGTAGCTCTCAATTTTTTACAGATTTCCAGTTTTTCTGTTGCAGGCGCCCACACACTTGCAGCGTATAGTGCTATTGGTTCGACAACTGCTTGGTATATTGTTTTCTGGACACTGGGATTCAACCCCCACGTAACCCGTGCAGCTCTTTCTAATCGTTGGTAAAAGGTTACCAGCTTTTTGCACATAAGGGTCACGTGATTGTTGAATGTCAGCCCGTCGTCGAGTTGTATACCAAGCAGTTTGAAGTCTTTAACTATCGGGATCACAGTGCCGTTCATTTTGAGTTGGATGCCTTTTCTGTCGATATGCTTTCGCGTCAGAATCATAGCGTTCGTTTTTGCCGGCGAGAAGTTCAGCTTGTTTTCTAGACCCCACTTGTAGACCCAGTCTAGCGCTTTATCAGTTATTTGAGTTAGTTCTGTCAATTTTTCGCCGGCTATCACGAGCACTACGTCATCGGCGAAAGCTTGGCAGTGAACGTCGTTTGATTGCGTGAAGTGTCTAATGAGTGGGTCAAGTATAACGTTCCATAAAGTCGGTCCGGCAATAGAGCCTTGCACACATCCGCGTGTTTGAGTTTTCTCCAATACTTCACCGGCATAATTAATTTGTATACTCCTGCCTTCCAAATATGAGCTCAAAACCCTTTGTAGGTTACCAGGGCACTGTCTTGCTGCTATCTCAGCCTTCATTTTTGGCCACCAAGCGTTGTCAAAGGCTCCCTCTACGTCCAGTGAGATCAGTATAGCTATTCGCTTTCCTATTATATGTTGTTTCAGCACTTTTACTAGATCGTAGAGGGAGTCCTCTGTGCTCTTTTGTGGCATAAAGCCATATTGATGCTGGTCTATAGTTTTATATACGTGCCATTTCAATCTAGTAACCCACATTTTTTCGTATATTTTCCCTAAGACTGAAAGAAGCCCAATTGGTCTATAAGATCTGGGTTGATTTGGGTCTTTGTTAGGTTTCTTTAGTATCACAACTGTGGCTTTCTTCCAGATCTTAGGGAAGTATCCCAGGTTTAAGCATTTATTGGTTAGAGCTAGGAATATCCCGTCGTCATTTAAGACTGAGTGTGTACAGATATCAGCAGTGAGTCCGTCCTCCCCAGGCGCCTTTTTTGGGGAAAAGCCTAGCACCACTTGACGGAGCTCATGGTCAGTAAACGGCGGGTCGTCAGTTTCGGGTGTTGATTGTAAGGCCACTTTTGTTCTTATTCCTGTATGATGCAAGGTATCAGTGTTTGGGTTATCATCTGGAAATAGGGCGTCTGCAAGTAGACGAGCGGATCCTCGTGCTGTCTGCACTGTGCCTGTTGGGTCTTTTAGTAGCACGTCAGGACGTCGAGGTTCCACTCGTCTCAGTGTCTTGTACACCCCATCCCACAGATTGTCTCGGTCTGTCGAGGTGCAGAATTTTTTCCAACTTTCCGTCTGTGCCGCTTTCGCGGTGTTGAGATAATCTTCCCGTGCTGTCAAATATTCTTCTACTACCGTTTCTCTTCTTCGCGCAGCGGCACAACGGATTCGCCTTTTGCATGTCATCATCTGGTTTCTCTTTGCCTTCACTTCATCCGTCCACCATGGTGGTTTAGCGCTGAATCTTGGGTGACCACGTCGTGGTATGGTTGCATCACAAGTTTCAATTATTGCTTCAGTATATGCTTCTACAACTGATTCTGCCTCTTCCACTGTATCTACTTTAAGTGTGTCTGCACTTGTTAGACCATGGCCTTGTAGCTTGATTTTTATAGTGGTTTTGAAATCAAACCATTCGGCTTTTGCTGTGTTGTATATTCGGGTTGTAGTCGGTGGTGGGAATGGGGGGATCGAGGTTGTGATTTTCATTATTATGGCGTTGTGGTCGGATGAAGTAAGGTCAGGTGCAACTTTCCACTGTTGTATTTTTTGTACAAGCGGGGTTGTACAGACGGTGACATCTACTCTGCTTTCAAAAACACGATCCTCCCGACATACTTCAAATGTTGGCTCTGTACCCTCGTTGAGTATGTGTAGGTCTAGCTCGTGGAACAGCGACAAGAGCTCTTCGCCTCTGTCGTCGTCCCTCGAGCTTCCCCACCATATGCTCCAGGCATTGAAGTCACCTCCAAGTATAAGTCTTGGGGTTTGTTGCAAGAGTGCCGCTACCACTCGTCGTAGCTGGACGATTAATGGTTCTATTGGTCGGTTTGGCTCGAAATATGCCGAAATAAGAGCTATTTTGCCTTCTGTAGAGCCAGCAATTGCCGTTGCAATATTTTGTGATTGAAGATCAGGGTTAATTTCGAGGGAGAGCCTGGGGTCCGTGACAACGACGGCAGCCTTGTTTGGAGTGTCTTTTGTTGCTCCCATGGCTTGTGCCACTCTTGCATTCGGGAGCGAGGCGAGCTCTCCTGATGCCCCTACATAAGGTTCCTGAAGCAGGAGCATCGACGCTTTATAGAGACCCGCCTTGATAAAAAGCTCAGTTGTTGCTAATTTTGCACGTTGGAGATTTGCTTGTATAATTTTCATTGGGACGCCCTTAACAATAGGCAACGCGAGATCTTGCTAATACGTCCCAGCGGCGGCGAACTGGGCAGGCAGAGTCCAGAGCCATGTGTGCACATTCATTCGGCAGTTTTTTCTCACGTTTGCAATTGATGCAATACGGTGCCTCTCCTCTTGCCGCGCGGTCGCATTGTGAACGGAGATGCTCACCACCGCAGTGGCCACACAGTGGTTTCGGGGCCTCGCACAGGCGTTTCGTGTGGCCATACTGCAGGCAGCACGAGCATTGTACCAGAGGAGAGCGATCGTATATTGGTCTGCGTTGCATGCCTATGTAAACGTGACCTGCTTGGGTCAGGGCCTGCCACAGCTTAGGAGACACTTCCATCACTACATGGCACTCTAGCTCATTTCGTGCTTTGCGACGGAAGCGCACTTTTGCTGTTTCTTTTGCCATGTCTAGCGTGCTGGTCACGTGTTTGTTTTGCCTTTTGAGTGACTCAATGATATCCTCATCGGTTTGATAGGCCATTAGGCCAGTAATTTCAACTAGGGGATTTCGACTTGCAGGTTCCTCGACGGTTAATTCGCCGGCTCGGAGACGTTCAGCCAAACGTTTTGCGTCTTCAGGGTGAGCGCATCCCAATACAATTTTGGCGTTTCGGGCCTTACGACATTGGTCAATATTTAGACCCTCCTCGCGAGCATTTACCACTCCTTCTATTTTCTTTATCACTTGATCAGCTGTATCAATGGGATTTATGCTCGATACAAGTAGGGTTTTAGTTGGTCGGGGTGGTTGTGATTTGGTGAAAGTGCCAACGTTAGCCCGCGCAGCTGCCGCATAAGAAGTAAACTCCCTTCGAAGCTCCCCTATTTGAGCGTTAAGCCTGTTTACCTCTTCAGCAGGGGGAGGCGTTGGGTTGGCATGTTTCAAAGTTTTTAGCTCAGTGACCTCTTTTTTGAGCTCTTTCGCCAACGCCTCTGCACCAACAACACGGGTGCGGCTTTCCTCAACCATTTTTTGTTGCATATCGTTTATCTTGCCTTTCAACACCTCTATTTCCTTTTGCAATCCTGTTATAGGTGTTCGCACCTCATTTGCAAGTATTCGTTCCATTTCTCTGTTGTGAGTCTCGGTTACTTTATGGAGTGCTATGGGAGTTGGGGACTTTGGAGCAGATGTGGATGCTTCAGAAAGCCTTCGGCTATATTCTATTGTCTCACGAGCCAGCTCGTGAACGATTTCTGGAGTCTTTGGAATAACCTCTGGTAATTTCTTTGTCATTTCTGACAGCCGGTCCATTAGGGCAATAATTGCCCGCTTATTTGGGGCGGTGAGGCTCTTCCCTTCATTCAGAAGTTTGCGGGTTAGAGACGCAATTTTTTCTGTTGCATCCACGTACGATTCCATATTTTGAATGCTTGCATTTTTTAATTCCGTAACTTTGGGGTGTTCTTTATCTCTCTCGGCCTGCGACAACTTTGGTTTTTTCGTAACTTTTTTAGGGGATTCAGGACTGACAATGAAAGCAACTGGGGCTTTCGCTCGCCTGTTTGTCCCGCTTGCGAGGTCCTTAGCAGGCTCCAGGGTGAAAGTGGTGTTTTGCGCGTTATTTTCTGTACCAGAAAGCATAAGCAGGTCCTGGGATTCGGTATTTTCTAGATTTGGGAAATCAGTCAGGTTGCCCACATTTATATCTGCCTGATTTTTTTGTTTTGTCGGTGAGCTGGGGGGAGTGCGAAAAATACCAGCCATTTTGGTATCAATATAATTAAACAAAATGGACAGGAGACAATTTGTTTAAGGAAAATCACTAATTCGTGTTAGGTTAGGTTAGGTTAGGTTAGGTTAGGTTAGGTTAGGTTAGGTTAGGTTAGGTTAGGTTAGGTTAGGTTAGGTTAGGTTAGGTTAGGTTAGGTTAGGTTGGGGTGCGGGATTGGTAGACCTCCTCGTGGTGCACCCTGGAAGGGGGAGGATAGCCGCTCAGTTGCGCGTTCGCCATTCTCCCTCTGCGAACTACCAGTCAGTGTGGTCATGGCAGTTGAGTCATCTCCTGCGTTGGCTTTGGTGCCGTGTCATTATGGTTGACTGCTCCCGACATGCTTCAGCTAATCTGAAGTGTCAGGGAATGCAGCTGTCGTGGAGGTGGTGCGATTGCACCGTCTGTTGTCGGGGCCCCGTTTAGGGCCAGCGGCCGCTTTGGCGGTGTGGGATGGCGAGCCTTCAAGGCTCGCGGCGCGGCAGGCCTGGCGGTCACAGTCATGTGGCTGCTGGATGGGTTTCGGCCCCCTGTCGGGCAACCCGTAACCTGCACGTAGCGGGCCGGGGGCGCTGCTCATTGAGAGTAGCGCTGCGTGGAGAAAACCACTATAATAAATCCCCAATCCCAAGGTGAGCAGATCGTGCCGATGGGATGCATGACTGGAGGGAGTCCAGTGCCAAGCGTGCGGGGGAGCTCACCCCCGAAAAAAGAGACGACGATGTGGAGCATTGGTAAAGTAAAATGAAGGTTGATTGTGAAAATAATCCCCTGGCGGGTCTCCAAAAGGAGGAATCCCGTCCGCTCACTTCGGTGACCGGCTGCCCTCCGTATGCAGGGGTGGGCAACAATCGCCTCGTAGGCCGGCAGGTTGCCGGTCTCCGTGAACACAACCTTGGCGTAACGAATATGGACATTGATGCTACGTGGAATAAGGATTTAGTTGATCTGGAGGTGAAGGACTGTGACCTGATGTCGCACTCCAACACCAACGACCTAGACTCGAATACGGAAGAGTGCTCAGAGCTGGGCACTCTAAGACTGAGGGGTGGAGGATCGCCAGAGAGGGACTGTAAGGGTCGGTTCGTTGGCAAGGGCAGACCGGGCCCTAAGACCTCCAAAGAATCTAAGGAGACCACGGTGGTGTCGGCAAGGACAGTGTCTCCCTCAAAGAGCGAGGTACCGGAAGCCTTAACTAGAGAAGAATCACAGAGTCGACCGGGGAGTCGGAGATCGCTTCCGGACTTAAGGGTGAATCTCTCTCGCTGCGATGAGTCCCAAACTCCAGCTCCGTCTAGTAGCACAAAGAGGAAAGAGGCGGAAGCTCACGTGGGCGATAAAGGTGTGGACATTGAATCCGATACAGGGAGCATGCTCAGTATCCGCTCGGAGCCAGCTCCCGATAACAAGCATGGTGATGGTGCCGAGTCTGACTCGGACATGAGCTGTTATTCACTAAGTGACACCGAAAGGAGGAGGAGGTTCTGGCGGAAGCGCGGTCGCGGCGGCTTGGGGTCAGACTCAGACGAGACCACTGAAAAGCGGTCTCAGTCGGCTTCAAAGCGAGGTCGCGGTCGGCCCCCAACCACGGGACAGTACGTTGGTCTCACCAAAGCCAAAGAAGAGTACAACCGCGCCAAAAGAGAAGAGATGAGATTGAGGGCAGAAGAAGAAGTGGCTGGCATACAGCTGCCATTTTTAATTCGCAGTCAGACAAGCGGCCCAAGGCTGGCTGGCTCCGTCTCGCCCTGTGCGCAGGATGTCCTCTCTGCGGCTGCGCTCTCCCAGCGTGTGCAGACAAGCCTGGACGCAATAACATTGGTTGCCAAAAATTCCGGCAATCTAAAAGGCACGTTTGTAAAGACACTGAAGGACGCGGCAGTGTCTATTAAAGAAACATTCGAGTGCCTTTTAGAGCGCACTACTTCAGAGGAGACGAGGCATCTGCAGGCCCAAAATGATAGCCTGCGCGCACAACTGACTGAATTAAAAGCTGAGATGGCACAGCTGAGAGCAGATTTCCGGGACCAATTTAAGAGGCCGTCCCCAGCCCCACCTCTGCCCACAGAACATCTGCAGCCATCCGGCAGCTCCCGCAAGGATACTGCAGGGTTCCCCAACACGGAAGAAATGATGCGCTCCATGACGGCGCAGATGGGGCTAATGCTAGACGCGAGGTTAGGAGCTTTGGAGCTGGAGGGTAGGCTACTGCCGGCCCAACCAATGCGGCCCCCGTTGGCTGCTGACCGGAGGCACCAGGCTCCTCACAGCCAGGAGTCCGAACCCGCTCCCAAACCCAATCCAAAGGTACGGCGAGGTCCTCCAAATCTCACAGAGGAGCCCCAGAAAGGGAAGAAGAGGAACAAGAAGAAGACGACCCTTGCAGCAGTCGAAGCCGCCGCGGTTCGCGGTGCCGCCAAACCTGCTCCTAGGGCTTTGCCTTCAGCCCCTATAGCCACGGATAAAGCGTGGAACATAGCGGCTAAAGGAGGCAAGAAAAAGAAGGCGGGAAGGGGACCGCAGCAGAAGGGAAAGCTCGCAGCAATTGGAGCAGCTACGTCACCACGGTCACAAAAGCAAGAGGCCAGCAAACTGCGCCCACCCCGCTCTACTGCTGTGGTCTTGTCCTTGCAGCCTGAGGCCGAAGAGAAGGGCATCACTTATAAAAGTGTGATTGCAGCGGCCAAAACACAGGTTGACTTGTCTGAACTGGACATTCAATCTGTTCGGTTCAAAGTTGCAGCTACCGGCGCGCGACTACTGGAGGTACCGGGGGCCGCCAGCGGTCCAAAAGCAGATAAATTGGCTGAGAAACTTAGCCAGCTGTTCAGTCCTGAGGAAGTCAGAGTGTCTCGGCCTACAAAATGTGTCGAATTGCGCGTATCTGGCCTAGATGACTCGGTGACATCAGAGGACATCGCTGCGGCGATTGTGCAAGCCGGTGACTGTGCGATCCAGGAGGTCAAAGTGGGCGACATAAAATCGGATCCCTGGAGCCTAGGTTCGGTATGGGTTCGCTGTCCTATCGCTGCAGCTAAAAAGGTGGCTGGAAAGGGAAGACTACTGGTTGGATGGGTGTCGGCGCATGTCAAGCTGCTGGAAGCGCGTGCCCAAAGATGTTACCGGTGCTTGGAGCCGGGACACGTGAGGGCAAAATGTCCTTCTGACATAGATAGGTCCCAACTGTGCTACCGTTGCGGCCAGGCGGGACACAAGGCGAAAGAATGCTCGGCGGCGCCGCATTGCAATGTCTGTGCAACGTTGGGCAAAGAGGCGGGTCATAGGGTAGGGAGCAAGAGCTGTTCTGCTCCACCCAAGAGAACGAAGACAAAGGCTGGCGATGGCTCCCGGGTCTCCTCGCAGCCTGTCCACCCATCCACTACTACTGTGGACGAGACTCAGGGGGTTTCAGAAATGGACGCCAGTTAAATATGGCCATCCAAGTTCTGCAGGCGAATCTTAATCACTGCGCCAGGGCTCAGGACCTTCTGTTCCAGAGTATGGCGCAGTGGTTAATAAATATAGCAGTGATAGCGGAGCCATACACTGTTCCTGCCAGAGCAGAATGGGTCGGGGACCTAGACAGTACTGTGGCCCTGGTGTCGCGGAGCGCAACTAGCTCCCCACCTTTTCAAGGCGTCGTAAGGGGTCACGGTTTTGTGGCGGCAACATATGAGAAGATTGCTGTTGTTGGTGCCTACTTCTCGCCCAACGATAGTCTAGCGAATTTTGAGCAGTTCCTCGTGGAAGTGGGTGCCATAGTCAGACAGCTGCACCCGACACCTGTTCTATTTGCCGGAGATTTAAATGCAAAGTCCAGGGAGTGGGGTTCTCGGGTAACAGATCCTTTTGGGCAGTGCCTGGAGGAATGGGCTGTTGCGTACGGACTGGCTGTGATAAATCGGGGGACCGTGAACACATGTGTGCGGCAACAGGGGGGCTCAATTGTCGACGTTACGTTTGCGAGCGCTCCTCTGGCACGGCGTGTTAACGACTGGAAATGTTTGGAGGATGTAGAGACCCTTTCGGACCATCGCTACATTAGGTTCAATATTTCCACACCCACGACCGTGTCGATAAGCCCTAGAAGTCTTCCAAGGGGGAACAACCCTCGATGGGCGCTAAAACGACTGGACCGTGAAGTGCTGGAGGAGGCGGCCCTCGTTAAGGCCTGGCTGCCGGCACCCGAAGGTTCTTTGGACGTCGAAGTTGAAGCCTCATGGCTAAGGGATGCCATGACTGACACCTGTGATGCTGCCATGCCACGAGCGGGGCCCTTTCTTCCAAAACGCCAAGTGTATTGGTGGTCCGCAGAATTGGCACAACTGCGAGAATCGTGTATCGCAGCGCGACGCCAGTACACAAGGAGTCGCAGGCGGCAACGGCGAGATGCTAACGAGGAGGCACAGCTCTATGCAACTTACAGAGAGCTAGCTGTCTCTCTTAAGACGGCTATTGGTCGAGCTAAAGACCGGGCTGAGAAGGAGATGCTGGAGAGTCTCAATAACGATCCTTGGGGGAGACCATATAAGATGGTGAGGAGTAAACTCCGACCATGGACACCCCCGCTGACACAGACTCTTCAGCCCCAACTCTTGCAGCGGGTGGTAAACACTCTCTTCCCGGATACACCGGAGTTCATACCACCCCCAATGGCGCCGATTGATGCAGGTGCAGATGATACCGACGTACCAGAGGTCACTGAGGGCGAACTTGGTGCCGCTGTGCTCCGGATAAATAAAAATAAAGCGCCAGGCCCCGATGGCATACCAGGCCGTGCTTGGGTGCTAGCAATAGGTCCTCTTGGACCCCGGGTGAGAGCACTCTTCAGCGCATGTTTCGAACAGGGTCGGTTTCCACGGATGTGGAAAACAGGGAAACTGGTCCTTATTCAAAAGATGGGACGTCCGGCCGACTCATCATCGGCTTATCGACCGATCGTCTTACTCGACGAGGTGAGTAAACTTTTCGAGCGTATCATCTCGCTTCGCCTCCTCAAGCACCTCGAAAATGTGGGGCCAAATCTTAGCCAAAATCAGTTCGGCTTTCGTCACTGCCGATCCACAATTGACGCGATCGCCAGAGTTAAGACCCTGAGAGAGGAGGCAGTGTCCCAAGGCGGGGTGGTCCTCGCAGTGTCGTTGGACATATCGAACGCATTTAACACTCTGCCTTGGGGGTGCATTAAGGAAGCACTCAGATACCATGCGGTGCCGAGGTATTTGCGCAACATTATAGAGGCGTACTTATCAGAGAGGGCTGTCAAGTACCCGGTGCCAAATGATAACGGATGGGGTCTGAAAATCATGTCATGCGGTGTTCCGCAGGGGTCGGTACTGGGACCACTCCTGTGGAATATTGGGTATGACTGGGTGCTGCGTGGCAGAAATCTTCCGGGGATTGAACTGACGTGCTATGCCGACGACACTCTCATTTCAGCGAAGGCTAGCACGTTCAGGGAGGCGTCGCTAAGGGCTACGGCGGGAGTAGCCCAAGTGGTAACAAGGATCCGTAGGTTGGGTCTAGAGGTTGCTCTTCATAAGTCGGAGGCCATCTGCTTTCATGGACCTAGAAAAGCACCTCCAGCTGGCGCTCAGCTTGTAGTAAGTGGAGTTCCCATCGGCGTTGGGTCGACGATGAAATATCTGGGACTCGTCCTCGACAGCCGGTGGAACTTTAAGGAGCACTTTAAGCGCCTGACTCCTAGGCTTCTAGGAGCAGCCGGTGCGCTTAGCCGACTCCTACCAAACATGGGGGGGCCAAATGTAGGCTGCCGCAGTCTATACACGATGGTAGTGAGGTCGATGGCCCTGTACGGTGCACCCATTTGGGTAGATGCCCTTAGCGCCGAAAACCAAATACTTCTACGAAGACCTCAAAGGATCATGGCGATAAGGGCCATCAGAGGATATCGCACCATCTCCAGTGATGCGGCATGCGCCTTGGCCGGGACCCCGCCCTGGGATCTGGAGGCAAAAGCACTGGCGACCATATATAGGCGGATTTCGGAATCTCGAGCCAGAGATCAGGAGCCTATGCTCGAAGAGGTGAAGCGCTGGCGGACGAATGCTCGCGTTGTCGTTCTCCGAAAATGGGGTGAGAGGCTAAGGAATCCATGCGCCGGTCACTGGACAGCCGGAGCTATCCAGCCTGTCCTTAAAGAATGGGTCGGTAGACAGCACGGTGTGGTGTCTTTCCATCTCGCACAGGTACTCTCGGGCCATGGGTGCTTTGGCAAGTACCTGTGCGAGAAGTCTAAACGGGAGCCAACGCCAGCGTGTCACCACTGCAACAGTGCAGAAGATACAGCGCAGCACACGCTGGCGGACTGCCCAAGTTGGGTAGCGCCGCGCAATCATTTAGTTGCGACAATTGGGGCTGATCTGTCGTTGCCGACCGTCGTAAAGGCAATGACAGAAAACAAACGATGCTGGAAAGCTATGACCACCTTCTGCGAGGTGGTCATGACCCAAAAAGAAGCGGCGGAGCGCGCGCGAGAAGAGGATGTAGATGCTCACCCGCTGCGGCGCAAAAGAGCAAGGCGGAGGCGGGTCGCCCATGACCGCCGCCTGCCGCCTTAATGAAGACCTTTGGGTGGCAGTCAAGGGGACGACAGCCATCCGATTGAAACTAGGTCCTCGAGGCGAAGGGTGTGCTAAAACCAAATCACGCCCCAAATGCCGGTAGGGAAATCAATTTCCCGGAGATGGGGCTTAACAGCCAGCCGCTGCGAGGCCATGGTAGTGTACACAGATTGTTCCCGTGGCCTCGCCTTACAGCACCGTGGTGACAAACAGGTGGTTTTAGTGGGTAGACCGGATTCTCGTGGGAGTCCCACATAACCACCCGGGTGTCCCCGCACCCGGGTGGTATGCGTAATGCATTTCCCCTGTATAAAAAAAAAAAAAAAGGTTAGGTTAGGTTAGGTTAGGTTAGGTTAGGTTAGGTTAGGTTAGGTTAGGTTAGGTTAGGTTAGGTTAGGTTAGGTTAGGTTAGGTTAGGTTAGGTTAGGTTAGGTTGAGGTAAAATTTCAGAGGTAGAAGTGAGGTAATTTTGCGAATTTTTGTGGTGAGATAAAGTTAATTGAGTTCTATTTTATACCGTTGTTCTTTCCCAGCTTTTCCCTAGATTTCTATACTATTTTCAATTTCTTTCACTTTACATATAAATTCACTTTTTCCCTTCAGGCACTTTTTCACTTTGAAAAATTCACATCCATTTAGTCTTTCTTTTTTCTTTACGTCTGTTAATTTTGTAATTGGGTCGGCTTTTTGCTCTACAAGGAGCTATTTTCCCCATATCGATCCGACCTTTGGTTCGGGAGATACTGGAGTTCAAAGTTCACACTTTCAGTAAAAAGTTTACCCCATTTGCGGTTGACGACGTTAGGAGATTTCAGTTTCAAAAAATCATATCTTCTGTTCTTGTGTAAATAAATTTTTTGTGTTAGGTTATTTAGATTAAGCTAATTGTAGGGAATTCAAATCCGTTTGAATTATATTTTTAGAGTGTATAGTTTAGAAGTTATTAATTTTTTAATAGATTGCTATTTCAAAATTTGCGGCGTCGCTAAACGCAAACATAAGTTGGTTTTCGTGTTGGAAATTTAATAGCTTGTAAAATATTAAATATTTTTAGTTGAAAAAATTATTAGTAGATAGCACATACTTAGAGCTATTTTTAGACCTTGGTTCGAGATCTGTAGCTCAACCAGGAGTGACGCTACAGTCCGTCGCATAAAATAATTTTAAGTTTGTTTTTGCTGTTTTGGATCTGGTGCGACTCGCACTTGACCAAAATAGTTAGGTTAGGTTAGGTTTTTGGGTTTTCACCTTTTTTGGGCGAATTCCACCCATAAGGGGTGGTTTTCGCGTGGCAAATATATGGATAACCCCGCGAAGGGGTTGAATCCGGAGGGGGCTCCAATCACGGGGCCCCATAAAGGGGCTTTAGGGGCGGGTTCTCCGACCTCGCCCAACTGGGAGGAACCTATGGAGGGCCAGGACATGGCTGAGGCCGCCTCCAACAAGAGGCCCCATGAGGGGAACCAGGACCTGGAATATGAGGCTCACGTTGGGATCGGGCCTAAAATCAGCACCGCGCTGAGGGGTAGGGCCAAGGCCATGGTGAAGAAAGCCTCCAAAGGCCACTTTACTGGCCTGGCAGCAGCCAAGGCCAGACTGAGGGCCCATAAGGAGGACTTCCTCTTGGAGGTGCTGGACAGCCAGGAGGGAAAGGGAGTGGTCCTCCCTTTTCCCCCCCTCCAGACAAGGTCCCAGGGGGACAACAAGAGGGACAATAAGAAGAAGGGGGATAAGGAGCCGCGGATGCTGACCCCGTCCCCGTCTCCAAGTCAAGAATTGAGAGAACGCAGCCCGCCCCCATACACAGGGACGGACTACATCGATATAGTGCGGGAAGCGACCCAGATTGTACTACAGGCTGCCGGGAAATCCGGCAACCTAAATGGACAAGTCTGGGGCAAAATGAATCAAGCCTGCCGGGACATCTTGGCGGCCACTGATTGCCTGGCAGACAGAGAAGAGGGTGAGGAGTTGCGAGCCTTAAAGGCTGATAATAAGAGAATGCGGGAGCAACTTGCCCAATGTCAGGCGGAGATGAAGGCCCTTCGTAGAGCTTTCTCTGAGAGGGAGACCCAGCCCCTAGCACAGGCCCCAACGACTGAATTTGACCAGTCCCCGACGGGTTTCGCTGAGGCCCTCAAGGAGGCCCTCAAGGAACTGAAGGAGGACCTGAAGCGGGATCTCACAATTACTATGGGAAACATGATCTCGGCCCGCACGGGCTATTCCCCTGAGCCGGTCCCCCGCCCCCCTCTCGCGGCGGACAGGAATAAGACGATTGCAAGCCAGCCCATACCCCAGCCGGAACTTTTCTCTGGGGTGCCCTCAAGGGCAGTGACACGTGAGCCACCCACTAGGCAGCCTAAGGCCCCTGCGGCTCAGCCTTCGGCACCAGCGGCACCAGCGACCAAGAAGAGGGCTAACTCTGCTCCCAGGCAGAAGACGGCGAAGGAGCCCAGTGCCTCCCCACCCTCACAGCCGGCAACAACAACACAGCAGCCTGCTGAGTCTTGGACGCAGGTTGTCAAAAAGGGCAAATCTGGCAAATCCGCCAAGCCTTCTTCCCCCCCTGCCGCTCCGGTCCGGAAACCGGCACCTGCGGGTCCACGAAAGCTGGTTGTGCCCTCTACGGCTGCGATAGTGGTGGCTTTGAAGCCGGAGTCTGAGGCGACATACGCCTCAATCATGTCTAAGGCCACCACATCGGTGAATCTTGCTGATGTGGGTCTTGAACACGTCAAGGTCCGTAAAACAGCTGCTGGAGCCAGGATTATTGAGGTGTCCGGGTCGGACAATGGCAGGGCGGCTGACGAACTCTGCCGAAAAATCACGGACGTGATTGGAGAGGAAGCCCGAGTATATAGGCCCACCAAAATGGCGGACCTACGCATTTCGGGCCTAGATGAGGCAGCCACTCAGGAGGCGATCGCTGGAGCAATCGCTAAATTGGGCGAATGCTCGCTGAATGAAATAAAGGTGGGATCTATTAGGGCCCAATATAATGGGACAGGGTCGGCGTTGGCACAATGCCCTATAACGGCAGCCAAAAGGGTCACCGCAGCGGGTCGACTTCTAATAGGTTGGTCCTCGGCCCTGGTAGTGGCGCTGGACCCAACACCAATGAGGTGCTTCAAGTGCATGGGCACGGGGCACACCAGAGCACTGTGCCCATCGCCGGTAGATAGGAGCAGCCTCTGCTTCCGCTGTAGCAGACCGGACCACAGGATCGCGGACTGCAAGGCGGAGGCTGCCTTTTGTTCGGTGTGCCATGCGGCCAAAAGACCTGCGGGGCACATAATGGGGGGCTTTTCCTGTGCGCCCCCACCAGCAAAAGGCAAAGAGGCTCTTCTGAAGATCCAAAGAGCCCCCCCAAAGCGTAACGCCGACCAATCGGCCTGTGAGGGACAAAATATGGATATGTAATGCCAGTACACCCACATCTGGATATCTTACAGTGTAATGTCAACCACTCCGCTCGTGCTCAAGATCTGCTCATGCAATTCACGGCGGAGTGGGGCATCTCCATAGCGGTGGTGGCAGAGCCATATTTTGTTCCTCCCCAGTCAAACTGGGTAGGGGCCACAGACGGCAGGGTGGCCATGATGGTACCGGCGGTGGGTGACTTTCCACTCCTTACGCCAATAGCCCGAGGCCGGGGATACGCAGCGGCAAAATGGGGTGAAACTGTAGTCGTAGCGAGCTACTTCTCCCCCAATAAACCGCTTCGGGATCTTGAGCGATTCCTAGAAGAGATCGGGAATATTGTGAGGAGAGCGAGCCCCAGCCAGGTGCTCGTATTAGGCGATTTTAACGCCAAAAGTGAGGCTTGGGGCTCGCCCCTCACAAACCCAAAGGGAGCTGCTCTAAGGGATTGGGCAGTGGCGACGGGCTTGGCTGTCCTGAACCAGGGCAACGCCAATACATGCGTGCGACGGCAGGGGGGGTCTATTGTTGACATATCGTTTTCGACCCCTGCCATTGCCGCGCGTATAACGGATTGGCGGGTCCTTGAGGAGGTGGAGACCCTGTCCGACCACCTATATATACAAATGAGGGTCCACAATGCGCCGGTAGTCCCGCCGATGCCCGGCCGAAGAAGAAATGGTTTCCCTAAGTGGACCATAACAAAGCTGGACCGCGAGATGGCGGACGAAGCCGCAATGGTTGAGGCATGGAATAACCCTCCTCCAATAGCGCTAGGAGTGGATGAGCGTGCCTCACGCCTCCGCGAAAGTCTGCAATCAATATCTGATGCAGCAATGCCACGCGCCGGACGACCTACAGCAAGGAGGAGGGTGTACTGGTGGTCGGAGGAAATCGCGGCCCTCCGTATCACCAGTAACGCGTGCCGCCGCGCATTCAATCGATGTCGACGGAGGAGGCATACTGAGGAGGAGGAAGAGGCAACGTACCAGGCCCTCAAAACGGCAAAAGAGGCTCTCAACCTGGCAATCGCCAAAAGAAAGGATGAGGCGAGAGAGGAATTCCTGGCCACTCTAGACCGGGATCCATGGGGGCGACCGTACAAGCTTGTACGCAACAAGATGAAACATGCCCCTCCCATGGACTCCCTAGAGCCGGAACTCCTCACGCGAATAGTGGAGGGCCTCTTCCCGCCGGCGCCCGACTTTACGCCGCCGGTAATGTCGGTCCCCTTGGCAGAACCGGTAGGTCCGATGGAGATCCCCGAGGTCTCCGATGAAGAGATGACGAGGGTAGACATCCGCCTAAGAGGATGTAAAAAGGCTCCTGGGCCTGACGGGGTACATGGGAAGGTCCTCCCTATCGTACTAAAGCATCTCGGAAATCGGATTAAGGAACTTTTCAATGATTGCCTAAAAGAGGGCCGTTTTCCGAGATGCTGGAAAGAGGGTAGGCTATGCCTCCTCAGGAAGGAGGGCCGCCCGCCGGACAGTCCCTCCGGATATCGGCCCATAGTACTCCTGGACGAGGTCGGAAAGATGTTGGAACGCATCCTCGCTGGCCGCATTCTCCAACACCTCTGGAACACCGGCCCGAACATCAGTGACAGGCAGTTCGGGTTTCGGGCGGGGCTGTCCACGATGGACGCACTTTCCTCTCTGAGGGAATTTAGTGAAGATGCGGCGGGAAGAGGAGAGGGTGTCGTGGCGGTGTCACTTGACATCGCCAATGCTTTCGGCACCCTCCCGTATACTGTGATTAAGGAGGCACTTCGGTACCACGAAGTGCCTCCATACCTGAGGACAATCGTGGAGCACTACCTATCTGAAAGGGTAGTGCTCTATGAAATGAGAGGGGGCCGTTGCGAGCGCGAAATGGCCTGCGGTGTTCCGCAGGGGTCAGTCTTAGGACCTCTCCTGTGGAACATCGGCTATGACTGGGTCATAAGGGGGGCACAGCTTCCCCGCATGTCCACCATATGTTACGCGGACGACACAATGGTGGCTGTGCGGGGAAGAGAATTGGGGGAGACCCTGAGGAGGGCGGCGGTCGCCACAGAAATGACGATCGGCCGCATACGCCTGCTTGGGTTAAGGGTAGCCCTCCCGAAGACAGAGGCAATAGTCTTCGGAGGAAAAAGATGGTGTCTGCCCGCCAACTTGACGATCCAAGTGGATAGAGAACCTGTCCAGGTCAAGGCCAACATCAAACATCTTGGCCTGGTCCTGGACAGAAAGTGGGACTTCGGGGAGCATTTCATCCGACTTGCTCCCCGAATTGTGGGCGCGGCTTCCGCCCTAGGTAGGCTGCTGCCCAACGTGGGAGGACCGAGAGCCCCATGCCGCCGCCTCTTTGCGGGGGTTGTAAGAAGTATGGCACTATACGGCGCCCCGATTTGGGCGGACCGGCTGTCGAGTGAAAATAAATCCCTGCTCCGGCGGCCGCAGAGGGTGGTGGCTCTCAGAATAATTAGGGGCTACTCAACAGTATCCCATGCGGCGGCGTGTCTCCTTGCATCCACTCCTCCGTGGGAGCTCGATGCCCAGGTCCTAGCGGAGAGATACGTGTTGAAGGCGGAGGCCAGGGCTCGAGGAGAGTACTTGGACCCAGAAGCGGTAGAGCGGGCAGACCGAGAGGCTAAGGACAGGCTCCGGGAGCTATGGGAAGCCGGCCTGGAGGACTCCCGCTATGGAACACGCACCATAGGGGCAGTCCTCCCTCATATAGAGGAGTGGTTGAAGAGGAAACACGGGGCCCTATCATATAGGGCAACGCAGGTAATGACCGGACACGGCTGCTTCGGTCATTACCTGCACAACATAAAGAGGGAATTAGGGCCCCAGTGTCACGAATGCGGTGACCCTGATGACTCGGCCCAACACACCTTAGAGGTCTGCAGTCGTTGGGATGAGGAGCGCCGTACTCTAACGGCAGCAATAAAAACGATGGATCTCTCGCTGCACAGCGTCGTTGCGGCCATGCTGGGCAGCGAGAGAAAATGGAAGGCGGTAGTCTCCTTCTGCGAGGAGGTCATCTCGCAGAAGGAGGCAGCGGAGCGGGAGCGCGAAGACGCGGCCGACGTACACCCGCTTCGGCAGAGACGAAGAGGGAGAAGACGCGCGCAGTACGCTGCGGTGAACCGCGTCCTCCCTCGGTAGGGCCAGTGGGTTGAGGCCCACATTGCACGGCCCTACACGGCTAAAGGGGAATCAGAAGCGTCCCTGATTCTCCCTTCCTTTGTTGCGGGTTCCCCGGCCTAATGCCGGGAAGAGACGGGGGGCATCATGGAAGAATGACTGCGCGAGCCCATGATGCCCCCATACAACGTCTGAGAGGGTGTGACGCCGGAGTGGGGTTTAGTGGGTATTCTCTTTCCCTCCCTCTCGC
The DNA here is from genome assembly GCF_910591565.1 of Cydia splendana. Classification (NCBI taxonomy): domain Eukaryota; kingdom Metazoa; phylum Arthropoda; class Insecta; order Lepidoptera; family Tortricidae; genus Cydia; species Cydia splendana. The sequence continues at coordinate 15,311 of NC_085961.1, read as the reverse complement.
TAGGAGAGGGAGCCGAAAGAGTGAGTCCCACATACCCTCCCCATTATGGCCTTCCCCAAGGCCTGGGAGGGATGCGTAAAAGCATTCCCCACTCCGTCAAAAAAAAAAAAAAAAAAAAAAAAAAAAAAAAAAAAAAAAAAAAAAAGGTTAGGTTAGGTTAGGTTAGGTTAGGTTAGGTTAGGTTAGGTTAGGTTAGGTTGGGGCGCTACGGACAGGAAACCTCCAAGTGGGCCAGGTCCCTTCTCATTCCTCTTGATCCGAGTGATCTGGGGGTAAGGGAAGGGTACCTGGACGGTGCGCCCCGGGGGCAACGGTAAGTAATTTCTTGGTTTTTCAAGTTATTGCTTACCGGTGCTGCCAATGTCCTGTCGTGGGGGGGGGGGGGGTTCTCTCCACAGGTTCTCTGTCCAGCAGAGGTCCTTGTGGATGAGTCCGGGGGGTGGGTAAACCTCTCTAGAGGGACCGTTTTCGGTCAAGTAGGTGGCGGTGGCCGGCAAGGCTGCTATGGGTTTGGCGGTCTTTTTGGGCTGTCCAGGCCAAATTTGGGTCTTACCTCTTTTGAGGACTTTTGTGGACTTATTGGTCTGGGGGGACTGGGTGGTCTTTGGGCCGTCCAAAATGAGGGGGGTCGCTCCAGAAATGGTTGTGACGGGTGCGGCGCTGTGCCAAGCGCATTCGACATATAGTCGACGCCGGACCAACCGTTGCTAGTGTCGGGGTCGTAGTCATGTTTTGCGGCTTCGGACAAGCACCGGGGGCCTTGCCTTAATCGGCTGGGCTGCGAGGAAGAAAACCTCAATAAAAAATCACTCCTAATCCTAAGCGGCGGAGCACCGCGAGAGGATGCATGGCTGAAGTGGAGTCAGTCGCTAGTGCTTCCCCCGTTAGTGTAACGGCCGACACTCTAACGGGATACGCTAAGGCTTATCCAGGTGCAGGGGGCACCGCTTGGATGGACCACTTATATCCCCCATACTCGTGGGAACTGTATGGAAACTAAAAACTTAAAAATCAAATTTAAAAGCGTAGAAGGGAAGCCCAAAATAAAGGGCACAAAGGTTGAAAAGCGCAGCCGGAAATTGAAGGAGAGCGGCGCTGAAAAAATGGCGGAAAGCGTGGCAGATATGCTCGCAAGTGCTGACGAGAGTGACCAGTCAGACTGCACTCTAAGAACGGTCAGGTCGAGGTCGAACTCGAGCTCCTCTGCAGGGACCAATAAGCGGAGATTTTGGGCCGATGTTGGCGCAAAAAGAGCCAGTGGAGGGGCAAACGAGTCTCTGTTAGATGACTGGGAGGCATTGGGCTCCCCTGAGCCAGAAGGTCAAGAGGAAGAGATCAAGCGCTCAAGGGGACGTCCACCTACGACGGGCCAATACGTTGGCCTTGCAGCGGCAAAGAGAGCGCTCAATGAGGCCAAACGAGAGGCTCTCGAGATAGAGGCGGAGTTGGACATTGCAAGCCAGGCAAAAGTGGCAAGACGACTGCGGGACACGCGATTTTCAAAATCACCCTCAGTCAGTGAAGACGTGAATGAGAAGTCTGCAGTAGACCTCTCCAAGTCGGTGGCGGACCACGTGAAGATTATCGAGAACGTGGCCTCATCATCAAAGAATCTGAAGGGAACCTATGTGCGGGCCCTTAAACAGGCGGCAGAAACTATCGCGAAAGCGTTTGATAGTTTAAGCGAGCGCACGATCTCAGACGAGACTCGCCAACTGCAGGCGGCGAATAGTCGCCTGCAAGCGGAGATGGCCATCCTCCGCGGGGAACTGGCCCAACTTAAGGCAGAAGTAGAGCGAGGGAGGCGGAGGGAGAGTCCTGTGCGGGAGGTTCTGCCCTCCGGACCAGGCGAGGATGCAGACATGCCAGACACGATAACGTTGGATACGCTGCCGGCCCCGAAGGAAAAGTTGCCGTCGCGCATTACCCAAACGTCGATCGACCTGACGCCCGCTCTCTTGGACGAGGAAGTAAGGCGTGCAGTGGCTCTCCAGGTGGGAGCGATTGTAAGCGCACGTCTGGACGGACTAGAAGCCGAGGGTCGTTTGCTGCCGGCTAAGCAATTGCGACCGGCATTGGCAGCAGACAACAAGAAGCAGGCTGCAGCATCCACAGCTTCTTCTGCGGCGAGAGCAACTGCTGGCCCCAGTGGGAAAAAGGTGATAGATGCCACTAAAAAGCCACAGTCTGCTCCAGCTCCTGGAGCTACAAAAAAGGCCAGCAAAACGACTAAAAAGAAGGGAGGTGTGACTTCAAACCAGTCAGCAAAGGAGTCCCCCACACCCCGTTCGCTGCCTCCTGTCCCCGCCACCATGAAAGAGGGCTGGAATGTGGTTGCGAGCAAGGGAAACAAGCGGAAGACGGCACAGCGTGTGGCCCCGCCGCAGCAAACAGATAAAGCAAAAGCCGCAAAGCTGAAAGCGCCACGATCTGCAGCCGTCGTGCTTACCCTACAACCGGAAGCTGCGAAAAAAGGCGTCACATACAAAGATGTGATTGCGGAGGCTAGGACCAAGGTCCAACTAACGGACATGGACATCCCTGGGGGACTGCGCTTCCGGCGAGCGGCTACCGGAGCGTGCATTCTTGAGGTCCCTGGAGCATCTAGCGGGGAAAAGGCTGACAAACTAGCTGAAGCGATCCAACAGCAGATTGGCGCGGAGAAGGTACGGGTGTCTAGGCCAACTAAAACCGTTGACATTCGCGTCACTGGCTTGGACGAGTCGGTGTCCGCAGAAGAGGTGGTCGCGGCGGTGACACGAACTGGAGAATGTACCGTTGACATGGTGAAAGCCGGAGAAATACGCCAGGGTTTCTCAGGGCTCGGAACAGTGTGGGTTCAATGTCCCATCGCGGCTGCAAAGAAGATAGTGGCTGGGGGTCGCCTACTGGTAGGATGGGTCTCTGCGCAAGTGAAGCTGCTAGAGAAGAGGCCTTTACGATGCTTCCGGTGCTTTAGAAATGGGCATGTAAGGGCGCAATGTCAGGCGGAAACGGACCGATCTGAAAGCTGTTTCCAGTGTGGCAAAGAGGGTCACAAAGCGGCACAATGCACTGCGGCGCCACACTGTGCCGAGTGTGCGGCAGCCGGCAAGCCGTCGGAGCACAGAATAAGCAGCAAGGCGTGCACTGCGCCCAAAACTGCCGGAAAAAGTAGGAAGACCAAAGCTGCTGATGGCCTCCAGGCCCCCTCGCAGCCGATCAAGTCGCCCGCCATGGAACAGGTTGCGACGGAGGAGGTTCAAAATATGGCCGTCGATTAAATGGCGACAATCGATTTTTTACAGGGGAACCTCAACCACGATGCCAAGGCCCAGGACCTCTTCCACCAGAGCATGGCACAGTGGTCGATCAACATTGGGATAGTAGCGGAGCCCTATAAAGTCCCCGACAGAATCGACTGGGCCGGGGATCTGGACGGAACCGTGGCCATAACTACGCGGAGCGCCGCCGGCTCCAATCCATTCAAGAGCGTTATAAAAGGTCACGGCTGCGTCGCAGCGGTCTGTGGGGATTTGGCGGTAGTCGGAGTATACTTCTCTCCAAACAAAACTCTGGCTGAATTTGAGAGCTTCCTTGTTGAGGTCGGTGCTCTTGTTGGTCGGCTACATCCCACCCCGGTCATCGTGGCTGGCGATTTTAACGCAAAACATGCAGCGTGGGGATCCCCAGTGACGGATCCACGGGGACGTACTCTTTTGGAGTGGGCAATTGCCGCTAACCTGGCAGTCGCAAATAAAGGAACGGAAAACACGTGCGTGCGCCAAGGGGGTGGCTCTATTGTAGACATCACGTTTACGAACGCTGCCCTGGCACGCCGTGTTCAGGGATGGGAGGTCCTGGTGGATGTCGAGACCCTGTCAGATCACCGTTACATCCGGTTCGGTGTCTCTGCACTCCCTAGGCTCTCTCTCCCAAGACGGAATGACCCGGTCCAAAACTGCCCACGCTGGGTACTCAAAAAACTCGACCGAGAAGCCCTAGAGTTGGCGGCCATGGTACAAACATGGACAACAGAACCGGAAGAGTTGGTTGATGTCGAGGCGGAAGCTGAATGGTTCCGCAACTGCATGATGGAGGTCTGCGACGCGGCCATGCCTCGAGCCAAGGCCTTCTCTCCCCGACGCTCCGTGTACTGGTGGTCTCCAGATCTTGCGCAGTTGCGCGAGGAGTGCGTGCTCACGAGACGTCAGTACACGCGACAACGGAGTCGACAGTACAGAGACGAAGAAACAGAAGCGGCCCTGTACACAAAATATAAGGAGGCAAAAGTGGCACTAAAAGCCGCCATCGCACAAGCCATAGACCGGTCACGAGAGGAGTTTCTGGAGACTCTGAACAGGGATCCATGGGGGAGGCCTTACAAGCTTGTTAGGCAGAAGCTTCGGCCTTGGGCACCCCCGCTGACGCAGAGTCTCCAACCTCAGCTGCTGGACGACGTAGTTGCGGCTCTATTTCCGCACAGGCCTCGGCAAGGTCCACCGCCCATGGCTCCACCTAGGGCAGCTGAGAGGCAGCGAGAAGCAGAAATGCAGACGCCCCCTGTCACCGACGGTGAGCTGGGAGCAGCGGTTCTGAGACTACGGGCCAAAAACACAGCACCCGGATTGGACGGGATCCCAGGTCGAGCCTGGGTCCTGGCCATGGAGGCCCTTGAGCCAAGGCTACGTCGGTTTTTCAGTGCATGTCTCGAGCAGGGTCGCTTTCCTGACTCCTGGAAAATTGGTCGGTTGGTACTCTTGAGGAAAGAAGGTCGTCCTGCGGATTCACCGTCGGCCTACCGGCCCATCGTGTTGCTTGATGAGGTGGGCAAGCTCTTTGAGCGGATTATTGCGAACCGTCTTATCAAGCACTTAATGACGGAAGGGCCGGACCTGGCTGATTGCCAGTACGGATTCCGCAGGGGTCGCTCAACAGTCCACGCGATCTTGCGGGTAAAGAAACTGGCGGAGGATGCAGTGTCCCAGGGTGAGGTCGTCTTGGCAGTGTCATTAGACATTGCCAACGCCTTTAACACTCTCCCCTGGGATTGCATAAATGAGGCGCTGTTATACCACCAAGTGCCCCACCATCTCAGCCGAATAGTGAAGGCCTACCTGCTGCGGCGGTTCGTTGCCTTCCCCGGGCAGCATGAGTGGGGGCGTCGGGAAATGGTGTGCGGTGTTCCACAGGGGTCAGTGTTGGGGCCACTCCTGTGGAACATCGGATATGATTGGGTGTTACGGGGAGCACTTCTGCGCGGGGTCGACCTGGTGTGTTACGCCGACGACACACTTGTGACGGCGCGGGGGGCCTCATTCAGAGAAGCCGCTATTCTAGCCACGGCGGCCGTAGCCCATACAGTAGACAAAATAAGACGGCTAGGTCTAGAGGTCGCCTTGAACAAATCGGAGGCTATCTGCTTTCACGGGCCCAGGAGGACGCCTCCGCCCGGGGCTCATATAATCGTGGGAGGCGTGCAGATTGCCATCAAGCCTACCATGCGGTATTTGGGCATCACCCTAGACAGCCGTTGGTCTTTTCAGGCCCACTTCGAGCGGCTGACTCCGAAGCTGCTGGGTGCGGCTGGTGCGCTCGGACGCCTGCTCCCGAATATAGGGGGGCCGAAAAGTTCATGCCGGCGTCTGTACTCGGGAGTCGTACGCTCCATAGCCCTGTACGGAGCCCCAGTCTGGGCCGGCGGTCTTACTGGCAAGAACGTCACCCAAATGCGCCAAGCGCAACGGGTGATGGCAATAAGATCTATACGGGGATACGGGACAATTTCCGGCGAAGCTGCATGCGTGCTGGCTGGATCCCTGCCATGGGACTTGGACGCGAGAGCCCTTGCGTCAGTTTTCTTCTGGCGCGAGGAGGCGCGGGCCCGGGATTTCTGGCCAGCACCGCGCGAGATTGAGGCCAAACGAGAAGAGCTCTCTCGCGAGGCAATTGAAGAGTGGGTGAACCGGCTCGAGCGACCAAGTGCGGGAGTCCGGACAATTGCGGCGATCCGACCGGTCATGTCCCAGTGGCTAGAACGACCGCACGGTGCTCTCACCTTCCGGCTTGTGCAGATTCTCTCGGGGCATGGCTGCTTCGGGAGATATCTGCACAAAATTGCCGGCAGAGAACCAACGGAGGAGTGCCACGAATGTGGCGCAGCAATCGACACCGCACAACACACACTGGAGGAGTGCCCAGTGTGGGGGCCGGAGCGAGACGACCTGATTGCAAAAGTGGGGCCGGACCTGTCGCTGCCGGCCGTGGTCAAGGCCATGGTAGACAGCGAAGGTTCATGGCAAGCGGTTAAGACCTTCTGCGAAGACGTTCTTCAGCAGAAGGAAATGGCGGAACGCGCCAGAGAGTCCGACCCAATGGCCGACCAACGGCGCCGCAAGCGTGCTCGACGCAGACGGCTCGCACATGACCGCCGCCTGCCTCCGTAGGTTGACCGCAGGATGACAGGCACGGGGACGCCTGTCATCCGTCACACATGTGGTCCCTGAGAGGGTGACCGTACTTGATACGGTCCACAGAAACGAGGCCATCAAGGGCCTCCGGAGGCGATGGTCCGCCAACACGGACCGGTGCTGGTGGTGCTGTAGAAGTAAAGCGCGAGCGTCCCTACAGCCCACCGTTACAGCACAATGGCGGCAGACGGGGGGGTTGTTTAGTGGGTAGACTTGGGTCTCATTAGCCCAAGGAGTCCCACATAACCACTCGGGTCCGTCCCCGCACCCGAGTGGTATGCGTAATTGCATTTTTCCCCTCCTCAACAAAAAAAAAAAAAAAAAAAAAAAAAAAAAAAAAAAAAAAAAAAAAAAAAAAAAAGGTTAGGTTAGGTTAGGTTAGGTTAGGTTAGGTTAGGTTAGGTTAGGTTAGGTTAGGTTAGGTTAGGTTAGGTTAGGTTAGGTTAGGTTCCCTGCCATGGGACTTGGACGCGAGAGCCCTTGCGTCAGTTTTCTTCTGGCGCGAGGAGGCGCGGGCCCGGGATTTCTGGCCAGCACCGCGCGAGATTGAGGCCAAACGAGAAGAGCTCTCTCGCGAGGCAATTGAAGAGTGGGTGAACCGGCTCGAGCGACCAAGTGCGGGAGTCCGGACAATTGCGGCGATCCGACCGGTCATGTCCCAGTGGCTAGAACGACCGCACGGTGCTCTCACCTTCCGGCTTGTGCAGATTCTCTCGGGGCATGGCTGCTTCGGGAGATATCTGCACAAAATTGCCGGCAGAGAACCAACGGAGGAGTGCCACGAATGTGGCGCAGCAATCGACACCGCACAACACACACTGGAGGAGTGCCCAGTGTGGGGGCCGGAGCGAGACGACCTGATTGCAAAAGTGGGGCCGGACCTGTCGCTGCCGGCCGTGGTCAAGGCCATGGTAGACAGCGAAGGTTCATGGCAAGCGGTTAAGACCTTCTGCGAAGACGTTCTTCAGCAGAAGGAAATGGCGGAACGCGCCAGAGAGTCCGACCCAATGGCCGACCAACGGCGCCGCAAGCGTGCTCGACGCAGACGGCTCGCACATGACCGCCGCCTGCCTCCGTAGGTTGACCGCAGGATGACAGGCACGGGGACGCCTGTCATCCGCCACACACGTGGTCCCTGAGAGGGTGACCGTACTTGATACGGTCCACAGAAACGAGGCCATCAAGGGCCTCCGGAGGCGATGGTCCGCCAACACGGACCGGTGCTGGTGGTGCTGTAGAAGTAAAGCGCGAGCGTTCCTACAGCCCACCGTTACAGCACAATGGCGGCAGACGGGGGGGTTGTTTAGTGGGTAGACTTGGGTCTCATTAGCCCAAGGAGTCCCACATAACCACTCGGGTCCGTCCCTGCACCCGAGTGGTATGCGTAATTGCATTTTTCCCCTCCTCAACAAAAAAAAAAAAAAAAAAAAAAAAAAAAAAAAAAAAAAAGGTTAGGTTAGGTTAGGTTGAGGTTTTTCAGTGAGGCGTTTATAGAGCGATTTCGGCGATTTTTGGTATAGAAATAAAGACAATTTTTGGCTATCCATTCCGGTTATCGAAACAGCTCTTACTTGACGACTTGGCGATTTATTGGATTTCTTGTGCTTTTTGAGTAGGTACGGTTTTTGTGCGGTTTTGGTTTTTCACTAAAAAATTTCTATCTTTTTTCTCTTATTTTTTGTGTTCTCTGTTTTAGTCTTTAAAAATCTAGTTTCTATTTCTCTTTCTTTTTCCGTTTTCTCTGCAGCGCTGGGCCTTTTGGTTCCAGAGTTATAGGGAAAACAATTCTTTGTTTTGAAGTTTGGAAACTTGTCTTAATTTTTGGAAAAAATTCTTATCTTCTGTTATCTTCTTTGTTCTTCTTTTTTAGTGATTAGGTTATTAGGAGAAAGATAAGGGCTATCTGTTGCCGGTTCAAACATAATTTTCTGACTTCAGGATCAGAAGTTATTAAGGAATAACTGAGTGCTATTTCCTTTTTTCAGGCGCTTTCAACTACACGACTTAAGTTTGTAAATTTTTGAAAAACGATAGCGTCTGAACGCAGGAAGCTAGAGTTCAAGCGTTTCTAGATTTGGATAGGGGAGGTTAAACTCCATATTCCTATTCTTGTTTGGAAATTTTTGGACAACTAGAAGGGGGTGAAAAAAATCTTCAAACCCAATTTTCGTAACTTTGTCAAGTGTGATACGGATCACACTTGACCGTTTTTTCGAAAAAAAAATCTGTGGCCGCCTCCTCCATAGATATGGAGGGGGTAAATCCGGATCCGGGTGGGAATAAAGGAGGGGAACGTAGGGAGCTGAGAAACAGGGGGAATAAAGGGAGTTCTGGGGAAATGGGGACCAATATGGTGTCCCAAAGGGACGTGATGCCAGAAATGAGCAATGATTTGGACGATTCTGGGAGGGGGTACATTGGCGGGGGGGATGTCTCCCCAACCCCTACTTTGGGGAGATTGTGGGCGGATGTCGATGAGGAAGTAAACCTCTCGGAGATGTCTCCTGACGATGGAGACAATCTCAAGGAGGCTGATAGGGAGGGTTCAGGAAGTGGTGCGAAGACCTTGAACCGGAAAGGAAAAGGGGAAAAAAGGGTAAGAGCCCGCTCAGACAGCGAGGAAGAGGCCCCGGAACGCAAACTGGGCACTTCCCACCGTGGCCGTGGCAAAGGTCATTATACTGGGCTTGGCGCCGCTAGAGCCAAACTGCAGCAGGCGCAACAGGAAGAATATGAGACAGATGCTGATATGGATACCAACCATAGTCCCAAACCAAGACGGAACACGGGCAGGCGGTCGCGTAGCCCAGTATGCATGAATTTAACACGAGATGTGTTCGATACTCCTGGTGATCGCATCAAGGCCTATGCCCAGGATATTATGAAGGATGCCGGTAAGAGCAAGAATCTCAAGGGTGCGATATGGGGCAGTATTAACTCTGCGTGCAAAGAGTTAATGGATATTGCAGACGCACTCGGAGAGTCAGATGTTGTCCGCTCCCTTAAAGCGGACAACCAAAGGATGCGGAAGGAGTTGGAACATCTCCGACTCGAAACGAAGGCACTGCGCACGGCTTTTTCGGAGCGCAATCTGACGAAGGAACCAACGGTGGGGAGGAATGACGATATGTCCGCCCTCCTTCAAGATATGGGCACTCTCATGGACACTCGTCTAGGGGAATTCAAGCGCGAAATCTTCGTGTCTTTGGGAGAGATGGTCAATGCCCGCCTCGAGAGGGTGGAGGGACGCCTACCACCAGAGCCCATCCTCCGGCCGCCGCTGGCTTCCGACAGGAGGGTGCTCCTAGACCTGGAAGTGACGGGACACCAAGATTTTGAGCCTAGCGCCCCAAGGCCGAAAAAGAGAAATAAGGGGGCATCTCAGTCGGTCTCCCAAATGGCGTCTAGTCAAACATCAGGGGGGGCGTCCAGAGTGGCTGAATTGACCCAGCTGCTGCCGTCTCCAGTTGGGCAGGTCAAAACCAGGCCTGTACCTGCACCAAGGGCCAAAAAATCCCAGGAGGCGGTCCCTGCTGCCAGGGCGCCAAGGGGAGTGGCTCGGCCGAGTGTGCCACCGCCTGCACCCCCACAGGATAGTTGGACTACGGTGGTCAAGAAGAACAAGGGCAAGGGCAAGGGTTCTGCCCCGCCCCAGTCCCAACAGCAGCAGACTCCGACCAGGGGCACAGCCCCGAAAAAGACGACGGCCCCGAAACTAGTGGCCCCAAATATGGCGGCGGTCGTGGTGGCTCTTAAGCCTGAGGCTCAAACTGACTACAGGACGGTCATGGAAAAGGCCACCACGCTAAAACTGGCGGAACTTGGAGTTAATCACCTCAAAGTGCGCAAGTCGGCCACAGGGGCGCGAATCATTGAGGTCCCCGGAGCGCAGAGCAGCCAAGCGGCTGACAACCTGGCAGACCGACTCCGTGATCTAATAGGCGATGTGGCAGATGTATACCGGCCAGTTAAAAAAGCAGAAATTAAGATTTCCGGATTTAACGAGTCCGTCACTCCGGAGATCATAAAAAAGGAGGTTGCCGCCAGAGGCAATTGTAAAGAGGAGCAGGTGATGGTTGGCGCAATCAGAATGGCAGCAAATGGGTCCGGCTCAGTCATCATACGCTGCCCACTAACAACGGCTAAAGTGGTCGTCACAGCAGGACGCATTGTGCTCGGATGGTCAGCGGCGCGTGTAGAGGCTCTGGAACAGCTACCTTTACGCTGTTACCGCTGCATGGGGACGGGACATACGAGGCCTCTGTGCCCGTCTCCGGTGGATAGAGGCAACTGGTGCTACAGGTGCAGCAAACCAGGTCACATGAGCAAGGACTGCACTGCGTTGGCCCCCTGGTGCGCTGTATGCCACCACGCGGGACTAAAGGCGGGGCATGTGATGGGCGGGCAAGCTTGCACCCCCCCACCAGTTAGAGGGAAGGAAGCCTGCACTGCTGGCCCTGGTGCTGCTGCCGCGGCCGCTTCCCCGAATGTACCTGATAATCGGACGGAACAACAACTTATGGATATTTAATGTCACAAATGCAAAATTTAGAAATACTCCAATGCAACGTAAACCACTGCGCTCGTGCACAAGATCTTATGATCCAACACATGGCGGAGTGGGAGGTTGCTGCGACTGTTGTAGTAGAGCCGTACTATGTCCCTGCGCAATCAAACTGGGTAGGCGATAGGGTTGGAAATGTAGCCATAGTGGCACCGGCTATGGGTGGTCTGCCCCTCTCCAGAGTGTCATGTGGCTCTGGATACGTATTGGCCAAACTGGGGGACATTGTACTAGTTGGTGTTTACTTCTCCCCTAACAAACCACTGCGGGAGTTTGAGGCTTACTTGGAGGGACTCGGACGGGTGGTAGCTGGTGCAGTTCCCTCCCCTATAATGGTCCTGGGAGACCTTAATGCCAAGTGCGCTGCTTGGGGCTCCCCTAGGACTGATCCTAGAGGAGCGGTACTCCTGGACTGGTTGGCTGGACTTGGACTTGAAGTGGTCAACCGGGGCGCAACCGACACTTGTGTACGTCCCCAGGGGGGATCAATTGTCGATATCACACTGGCTTCCCCAGTCGTGGCAGCACAAATAGCAGACTGGCGAGTCCTAGAGGACACAGAGACCCTCTCTGACCATTTGTATATCAGAATGAGGGTCTCCAGAGCCCGGCCAAACCAACAGCCTAGACCGGCAAGGCGAGCGGGGAGACTACCGAGATGGAGCCTGGCCTCCCTGGACCGTGAAGCAGCCAGAGAGGCAGCTTTAGTGGAGTCGAGGTGGGGGCGGCAACTACCCGAAGATGAAAACGTAAATAATATGGCCCTTGGCTTCAGGGCATCCCTCACGAGGACTTGCGACGCCTCAATGAGAAGAGCGGGAGCACCTTCTAAGAAAAAGGCCACTTATTGGTGGTGTCCGGAAGTTGCCGCTCTTCGGCTTACCAGTAATGCGGCACGACGGCAATACACACGCTGCCGTAGAAGGCGGCACACGCAGGAAGAGCTGGACGCACACTATGCGGCGCTAAGTGAGGCCAAAAAAGCCTTAAACCTTGCCATAGCCAAAGCAAAGGACACGGCGCACACGGCCTTTTTGGCCACTCTAGATGAAAACCCATGGGGGCGGCCCTATAAACTTGTGAGGAAAAAGCTTCGCCAGGCCGCTCCTATGGATGCAATGGAAATGGGGACCCTACAAAGTGTAATAGAGGGATTGTTTCCTCCAGCTCCACAATTCAACCCACCTGCAATGGTGGTCCCCAGAGAGGAGGAACCGATTGATCCAGAGGAGGTGCCCCTTGTAACGGAGGGTGAAATGGCTTATGTGGCCCATAGAATAAGGGCCTGCAAAAAAGCCCCTGGCCCAGACGGGGTTCATGGGAAAATTATTCCCATAGTGATGGAGTACCTTGGAGACTGCCTCAAGTCCATTTTTGATCAATGCCTAAAAGATGGGCAATTTCCAAGATGCTGGAAGGAGGGAATAGTGTGTCTCCTCCGGAAGGAGACTAGGCCGGCGGATTCCCCTTCTGGATGGAGGCCCATAGTGCTACTAGATGAAACCGGGAAGATGCTCGAACGCATAGTAGCTTCCCGGATCAATAAGCACTTACATCAGACGGGTCCAAATCTTTCGGACCGCCAATATGGGTTCCGTTATGGTAGGTCCACTATGGACGCATTGGGGGCACTTCGGGCCTTTTGCGAGGATGCCCAAAGGAGAGGGGAGGGAGCCATTGCGGTGTCCTTGGACATCGCCAATGCATTTGGTACCCTCCCATACTCGGTGATTCGGGAGGCCCTTAAATACCATGAGGTGCCCTTATATTTGAGACGGGTCGTTGACCACTACCTGTCAGATAGAGTGGTGGTCTGCGACACTCCTAATGGACGGTTGGAGAGACGGATGGCCTGCGGTGTTCCACAGGGGTCGGTGCTTGGACCCCTGTTATGGAACATTGGCTTTGACTGGGCCATCCGTGCAGAGCTACTCCCCCGAATGGCCCTCATGTGTTACGCTGATGACACAATGGTGGCCATTCGGGGCAAGGAGCTGAGAGAGGCATTGCGGAGGGCGGAAGTGGCGGCAGACCTAATAATACTTAGAATCCGCCTCTTAGGACTAATGGTCTCCCTCCCGAAGACCGATGCGATAGTTTTCGGGAAGAGAGGATGGAAGGTGCCCGAGGGTGCCTCCCTTAGAATTTCAGGCGAGGAGGTTAAGGTGAAGCCCCATATAAAATACCTCGGCCTTACACTAGACACGAGATGGAATTTCGGGGAGCACTTCCGTCAAGTTGCTCCCCGAATAGTGACGGCAGCTTCGGAGATGGGTAGGCTGCTGCCTAATGTGGGAGGACCCTCCCACGCTTGCCGGAAGCTTTATGCCGGAGTGGCCCGATCAATGGCCCTCTATGGGGCCCCGATTTGGGCTGACAAACTAAATCGGGAGAATAAAGCCCTACTGCGGAGGCCCCAACGAGTTATTGCCATACGTGTTTGTAGGGCTTATGTGACAGTAGGTTGGGCGGCAGCGTGCGTATTGGCGGGCACCTCACCTTGGGAACTGGATGCTGAGGTGCTCGCCGATGCGCATAGGCGGAGAATCAGGAGCAGAGAGACAGGTGATTTCCCTGCTCCTGAAGAAGTAAGGAATGACCGCAGAATGGCGTTGAGAAGGCTCCGTGAAAGATGGAAGACAGACCTGGAGGATTCCCCCTATGGAACCCGCACCATAGGGGCGATCTTCCCGTCGTTTGACAAATGGCTGGATAGGACGCACGGCAGGGTGGGGTATAGATTGGTGCAGGTATTGACCGGACACGGGTGCTTCGGTCACTACCTGCACATGATACGTCGCGAGCCTACCCCGGCCTGCCATCAGTGTGGTGAGACGGACGATACGGCCCAGCACACCCTGGAGGTGTGCAATCGCTGGGTTGTGGAGCGTGGCGCGCTGGCGGTAGCCATTGGGACGGATGATCTCTCGCTGCACAGCGTTGTGGCGGCCATGTTGAGCAGCGAGAGATCTTGGGAGGCGGTGGTCTCCTTTTGCGACACTGTTGTCTCGCAAAAGGAGACCGAGGAGAGGCAGCGGGAGGAAGACCCAAATGCACTTCCAATCCGGCGCAGACGATTGGGGAGGAGGCGCAGGCGGTTTGCCATTAGGAACCGTGCCATACCCCAGTAGGGCAGCGGGTAGGGGACCCGCATAACACTGCCTTGCACGGGAGGGGGGAGAGTTAGTTATGCGTTTGCTGACTCTTCCCAAATCTGGTGTGTAGTCCCGGTTCGTTAACCGGGCCAGGACTGCCGGGGGGGTGTCGTGGTGACGTGCTTGCGACCCCGTTGCACCCCCCTTACGGCATAGACGGAAACGCCGCAGGGGTTTTAGTGGGTATTCTTCTCCCCTCCCTCTGACTAGCAGAGGGAGTTACGGGAGGAGGGAGTCCCACATATCACCCCCCAATTGGGCGTCCCCAGCCCGGGGGTGAATGCATAAACGCATTTCCCCTGCGACAAAAAAAAAAAAAAAAAAAAAAAAAAAAAAAAGGTTAGGTTAGGTTAGGTTAGGTTAGGTTAGGTTAGGTTAGGTTAGGTTAGGTTAGGTTAGGTTAGGTTAGGTTAGGTTAGGTTAGGTTAGGTTAGGTTAGGTTAGGTTAGGTTAGGTTAGGTTAGGTTAGGTTAGGTTAGGTTAGGTTAGGTTAGGTTAGGTTAGGTTAGGTTAGGTTAGGTTAGGTTAGGTTAGGTTAGGTTAGGTTAGGTTAGGTTAGGTTAGGTTAGGTTAGGTTAGGTTAGGTTAGGTTAGGTTAGGTTAGGTTAGGTTAGGTTAGGTTAGGTTAGGTTAGGTTAGGTTAGGTTAGGTTAGGTTAGGTTAGGTTAGGTTAGGTTAGGTTAGGTTAGGTTAGGTTAGGTTAGGTTAGGTTAGGTTAGGTTAGGTTAGGTTAGGTTAGGTTAGGTTAGGTTAGGTTAGGTTAGGTTAGGTTAGGTTAGGTTAGGTTAGGTTAGGTTAGGTTAGGTTAGGTTAGGTTAGGTTAGGTTAGGTTAGGTTAGGTTAGGTTAGGTTAGGTTAGGTTAGGTTAGGTTAGGTTAGGTTAGGTTAGGTTAGGTTAGGTTAGGTTAGGTTAGGTTAGGTTAGGTTAGGTTAGGTTAGGTTAGGTTAGGTTAGGTTAGGTTAGGTTAGGTTAGGTTAGGTTAGGTTAGGTTAGGTTAGGTTAGGTTAGGTTAGGTTAGGTTAGGTTAGGTTAGGTTAGGTTAGGTTAGGTTAGGTTAGGTTAGGTTAGGTTAGGTTAGGTTAGGTTAGGTTAGGTTAGGTTAGGTTAGGTTAGGTTAGGTTAGGTTAGGTTAGGTTAGGTTA